>NW_022983540.1:481458-507587 GCF_010093885.1 Aplosporella prunicola CBS 121167
CCCCCCCGTCACTTCCGCTTCTTCCACTCCAGCCAGCTGCCGCATTCGTCATGCGAACGGAAGCAGCCCGCCGTACTCGTAGGGTACCGCGCCGCATAAGCACTAACTAAGCACGCGCACCATCCACGCAAGGCAAGCAGGGTATCGTGCACCTCTCTTTCCCCCAGTTCCCTCGCAACCCACCAGTGCGAAGTCGCGGTGTGCCGGGTTTCGCGTTTGCCTTGGCGGTAAGCTTTCTGCACGCCTCCCCAACAGGCAAGGCCGGCGCAGCAAGTTTGAACGTAGAGACTAGGCGCGGCAGACATTTCCGCGGGAAATGTTTCCGCCGGTTTGCGAGTCGAATGAGGGAAGCGCGCTGCCGCCGTGAGAGAATGCCGTCATTGATAATGGGGTTAAAGCTTTGCCGACTTTGGAGGCAGAAGAGCGTTTTACATATGCTGCCCTGCTTTGGCTTGTGTAGGGTTCTCGCGTCCATGGAGATCCACAGCCGTGGTGCGCTGGGGTTCATGTGCGAGCTTGATGCTGGTGGGGACGCATGCGACAGGCTAAGCTGAACTGAACAGGTGATTATACGACTATATGTTACATTATGGCCTTTTTGTACTGATGTTTGTACACACGCGTCTATTCTAAATCCCACTAGATGTAACCAGAAGCCTCCGGGTATCAATCCTCGTCCAACTTAATGCCGTTGTGGTCTGCCAGTAAAATATCATCTGGGGCTGGGCCACGGTTGTTACGGACTGCGATTAAAAGAGTCAGTAAACCACGTGGGAAACCCGTGAGCGCGAAACTTACCCCATTCCGTCTCAACCCTGAAGAAAATCCAGATCCATCTCCGGAACACTTCCAGGAATTCCATAAGGAAAATGCCGCCCTCGAGATCGTTGAAATGATCCAGATGCGGGCTGAGCTTGAAGCTCCACGTGCACCGCAGCATCAGGTCCATGATGATGGCGCCATAGTACATCTCCTTTGTGTGGAAATAACGATTGCGCCTCAGGCCCCACGGGTGCTCGGGGTTGTTGCGCTCCCTCTGCCCCGAAAGCAGCGTAAGATCCCAATCCTTGGTCACATCCCAGTAGAAGGAGTAAAAGGAGTTGAGGAATACGGCGAGCAGCCATAGCCTGAAGAGCCCGGCTTCGCTGAGCCCAAACTTGCCCGGCTCGTAGCCTCTCTGCATGGCGCTGAGGATGATGACCGGGAAAGCGCTGGAGTACTTCAGGGCGTTGGCGAGATGTTGGCCGCCCCAGCCTGCGCTCCCGATGGTGCCAGAGCGCTGGTTGCTCCGCCGCACGCGCAAGTATTCGATGATGCACTGGCGGAACCGAATCAAACTGGGTATGGCGATGATGAAGGGCACCCAGAATGCGCCTCCGCAGCTCCGGTCTGGCCTCCCCGTCGAGTGCTTCCTGGTGAAGAACATGCACAATGCGACGAACAAGTCGCCCAGGACTTTGGCATACGACGTCATGGCGTCGGCCATGAGGATGTCTCCGAACTTGCCGTCCTGCGCCTCCGCTATGCCGCCGATACTGATGCGCTTGAGGGTGGAGAGGAAACGGGAGCGGCCAGAGCGCGAGACCGAATGCCATGGCAGGACCATGCAGCAGACCAGAACGATGAGGTACAGATTAGGGAGAATCTCCCAGTCAACGACGGCCTGGGCATCTCCATGGGTGATGAGCCAGAAAAGGAGGAGCGACGCGGCGAGCGGAAGCGACAGGAGCGTCGCCAGGCGGTAGGTCGAGAGATGGTGCGGCGGCAGCGTGGGCGAGCTGCGAGACGGGTATCTTATCAGAGACGGCACGTCCTGTAGACGACGGGGTTAGCGAATGCATGGGCGGATGCACGGAGCGGGGACGGACAATGCGGATGAGGGCGAGGTATTGAAGATTAGCGCCCCAGGCCCAGACGCCTGCACAAAGGTCAGCGGCATGTCGCAGGGTGCTGCTGGAGTGGCTTACGACCAACCGAGGACTATGATCAGGGCCACGCGATACGGCAAGGGAAGGACGAGGCTGAACGAGTCCAGCTCGGGCGCGTCAGGTTGAGCCGGGTCGGCGGCCATGACTCCACATATGTCAGTCGCGACAGCGACATGCAGAGACACAGAGAGAGAGAAAGAAGATGATGCGGAGGGAACACGTTTGGGATGCGACGCTCCTCGTGCGCGTACGGGGCCCCAATTTCAGCCCTACCGGCGGCGCGTTAATCCGCTGGCCCTTGCAGGAGGAGCTAACCATCCATCCCAGCGATCACTCCGGCGTATTAATGACGTCCTCTATTCTCTAGTAGATATTCGCCATGCGCCTGACGGCTGCCAGAAATATGACGGGCTCCTTCTCTTTCTCTGCCATATCATCTCCCTCCTTCTCAATTGCACCCACACCAACAACAACAACCTTCTGATCCTCCATAAACACCTACACATCTCCCATACTCCTACTACCATGTCTTTCCTCAAGAGCAAGGCCGTCATGGCCGTCGGCGCCACCGTTGGCATCCTCTACTTGGTGCCCAAGTTCTCCGGCAACAGCTCCAACGTTTTCGAGACCCCCGGCTCCAAGAACATCGCCGATAGGTGGTCCGCTGGCGGTGGTTCTACCACGCACACGCCCGCTGCTGCAACGAGGCGGGGTGATCCGCAAGACACCGAGTCCAGGGCTGAACAGAGCGCGCGCACTGGTATGCTGTTATTCTCAACCCAGTCTTATGACGCATTTAGCGTACTGATCTGCTGTAGGTGTCGACTCTGAGCATTTCAAGGAACACCTCATCTCCCAAAGGCCAGGCGAGGTACGACCACTTTCTGTTCCTGCCCTTTCCTTTTTCTGTCGTAATACTGACATCTTTATCAGCCGGGTCCCTTTGACAAAAACTGGAATAAGGCACACTACGGTAAATACTTCTTCCCCAGTGAACAAGCACCATTGCAGTTTACATAGTAGACGCGAGTCTAATGCTCCCCGGTTTTGAACGACATTTGTCGCCCGCTGTACCGAAGTGTGCTCATTTTACTAAGAACATGCGCTAACACAACACTTCAGGCACCGAGAAGGGCAAATAAACTTTTCCCTCTCCAGTTGTTTCATACTGCATGCTAGGCGCCTTTTTTGTTTTTACTCATGTTACGACCATAACGAGGAGCCATTGGCTCAAGGATATTGCTGAATCCCCATACGAACGGTATATCATGCGGGTGTCTGGCATCCATTGGGTGAGAGGGTACTGGAAAACAGCCTTCAGCCCACTGGTTGTTGCTAGAATGTATGATAGCGGTTGTGGGCGACGTAGATAATCAGTGAAAGATTGCACGGCTTAGCTACACTGAATGCTACCTAATTAAGCACTAGCATATGATCGACGAGACACCCGTCATAATGATCTCGAAAGTCCAGAGATTGACATACAAATAATTGTGACGCGCTTAAAGCGGGCGTAAGACAGACTGGGATACGAATGCTATTATTCCACTGGGACCGCATTCTGGCGTCGACATGCGTGATTGGTGCGCACGCATATGTGCGTGTGCCCGACTTTACGTACATATGAGCCATCTTTACGCGACACTGCGGTCAGTCAGTCTAACGGAGCAAGGTCCGGCTCCGTATATTCGCCACCGAGCGGGTATTAAGGGCCGGCCATGGTGTTCCACTCGAGCACCACATGTACACCCAATTGCAAACAAACTTTAAAGAACAAAGAAAAAAAAAAAAAAAAGAAAAAAAAAACCCCCCGTTTTTGTTCTCACGCAAACAAATGGAAGCCAGCAAACCGCTCCTCCCGCAAAAGCATGCGGGAGGAGACGCAATGCCACAGCCCACATCTACACCCACACCCACCACCACATCCAACGGCGTGACCTCGCGCGCCAACCAGCCGCTGCCCCAGAAGCCGCGCAAAGCACGCACCACGCTCGTGTACGCCGCGTGCCTCAGCTGCCAGCGCGGCAAAGTCAAGGTAAGTAAGGCACTCTCCAACCCTTCCACCTACTACAACCCCCACACAAACACAGCAGCTGTGTTAACATCCCCCACCCCCCCACCAGTGCGACGCCCGCCGCCCAGCCTGCACGCACTGCCTGCAGCGCGGCAGCGGCAGCGCCTGCGCGTACGAGATCGCCGACGCGGGCACGACGCGCACCGCGGCGCTGAAGCGGCGGTGCGAGGCGCTGGTAGGGGAGCGCGAGCAGTTGCGGACGGAGTGTGGGCAGTTGCGGGCGGAACGTGGGCAGCTGAAAGAGGAGAGGGAGCAGTGGATGGTGGAGAGGGAGCAATGGAAGGAGGAGCGTAAGCAGTTGCGGGAGGAGAAGGAGCAGTTGCAAGAGCTGTACGCGCTGCTGCGCGAGCGGGCGCCGGCCGAGGCGCGCGAGATCCTGGGCCGGATTAGGCGCACGCCGGATCCGCGCGAGGTGGTGCGCTTTGTGCGGCATGGGGACTTGTTGCTGGGGTCCGGGGGCACTACGCCGGGTGGTGCGGGTGGGGGTGGGGGTGGGTGAGTTTTACGTTTTGGAGCGTGGTGTTGCGTTTTGCTTACTGGCTTGTTTTGTTTTCGGGAGTGGAGTATATAGGCGTGGATGGATGGTGTTGCGGAAACAGGACGTTGTTTCCCTTTATTAGTATACTTAATTCTGTATACCAGCTCTGCCGGCTTTGGACGGCATCTCTAGAGCATGAATAACATGGTTAACTGAAAACGAGGAGAGTAAGGTCTTGTATGTATACGAAGATATAAAAATTGGGGTGTAATTGTATTCTGTGAGGACACAAAAGCAAAATATGCGACGGTATTTGTACGAGAGTACTCGTAGAGACATACGCGTACTTCGCATTCCCCAGAGCTTAGAGATCGTCAATGCCAGCCAAGGCGTAGAGACAGTTAATCTAGGAGACACGGACGACGACGTCTCGTCAGCCGCAAATCACGGCGTGAGAACCAACCATTAAAGCCCGTTTCAAGCCGTGGTATACGTCTCAGCACGCCCAGCCAACCAACGCACGCATACCTATACGTCGCCGGACATGCCCTTCCATCGCAAGCACCCAGTCAGTCCACACAGCACAAGACAGTACAGCAGGGCCCCAACATCCTCAATCCTTCTTCTTTTCCCCCGCCGCCGCCAACCGCCGCTCATAATCCTAGCACCACCGAATCAGCCAGCCACTCACCCCCAACAAACAAAATTCAACTCACCGCACAAGCCCTCCGTACGCCCTCCTCCAGCCCCACCAGCGGCGCATACCCGAGCACCTCGCGCGCCCGCTCGACACACGCATACCTTACGCGCAGCGCGTCGGCGACGGCACCGCCACTGAGCGCGAACTCTGCGCCAGTGACGCGGGCGGCAGCGTCGGCGGCGCAGCCGAGTAAGTACGCCAGTGGCGCCGGTACCGCGAGCGAGAAGGCGGGCGTGTGGTTGAAGCGGGCCCAGACGGCGAGGCAGAAGGCGCGGAAGGGGACGGGGGCGGCGTTGGAGACGAAGAAGGCGTGGCCGGCGCCTGCGGGAAGGGAGGGGGGGGATGAGCTGGGGGTTGGGCTTGGGGTTGGGCGGAGTTGCAGCAGGTGCTCGACGGCGAGGACGTGTGCGTGGGCCGCGTTGTCGACGTAGGTGAAGTCGTAGAGGTTGCTGCCTGCGCCGAGGGTGATGGCCGTGCTGTATGGGATTAGGCCGTGCAGCGCGGGCAGGAGCTGCGTGTCGCCGGGGCCGAAGAGGACGGAGGGGCGCAGGGCGAGGGTGAGGAGAGTGGGCGTGTTGGCTGCGAGGACGAGGGCTTCGGCTGCGGCCTGTTGGTTTTGTTAGGCGGAGATGTTCAATTGATGTTGGAATGAGAAGGAGAAGGAGAAGGAGAGTAAAGAGAAATAGACAGAGAAAGAGAAAGAGAAAGAGAAAGAGAAGCAAATACTTTAGACTGTCCATAAATCAACCCAGCACCGCCCACCGGCGCCGTCGCCTCGTCCATGTTCGGAAAATCACGCTCAACATCATCCGTGACGACGGTGCTACTGCTCGTGTACACCAAAGCCTTGACGCCGCACCTCCGCGCCGCATCCAGCACGTGCCGCGTGCCGTCGACATTAACAGCAAACAAGGCGTCGCGATCGCAGCGCCGCTGGCTGTACCGCGCCGCGCCCACAGGCACCACGCCCGCGGTATGCACAATCACGGTCGGCGCGGCCTGCCTCACTGCGGCCAGCACGGCCGCCGCGTCCCGCACGTCGGCGCGCAGGTACTCGACGTGGGGCTGCGCGGCTACTGCTGCTGCGTCGTTGTCATTGTCATCGTCATCGGAGGAGTCCAGCACAGAGTACAGGAACTCGGGGTGCCGGTCAAGGAAGGCGGCGACGACGGTGGAGCCGAGGAAGCCCGCGCCGCCGGTGATGAGGATGCGCTCGCCGGGCATGGAGACGGGCGTGGGAGCACGGGTCAAGGATGAGGTCGTCGGGGACGCGACATCATCAATCACTTCACGGCGTCTGCTGCGCGACCCGGAACGTCGAACGACATGTGCGCGTCGGACTAGGTATGCGCTGTGTTTAGAGGGCGATGCCGATTTAATGGCGAGATTTTGCGTGAGACGAAAATTGTGACTAGGCATTTCGGCCGTTGCCGGCGTGACCTCCCTCTCCACCACATCAACATTGCACAGTCATGAGGATAAATGAGCATACGGGTAGCTGAGTGCTGAGTGCGCCGAGCTGGCGCTAACTTGCTAACGGCACATCAGCGCTGCTCACCTCAAAGGTGCTCCTCGTCCCCTACAGCACCCATCATGTCCTGACATATCACGAGTGGATGAAAGATGAAGTAGCTTCCCTGTCCCGGGATCCCTGGAAAAAAACACGTTTGACAAGGTTCCAGGAACTCCAGCAAGCAACGGCGTCGGAGCCGCTGACTATCGACGAGGAATACGGCATGCAGCGCAGCTGGCGGCAAGACGCCGACAAACTCACCTTCATCACATGCACCGCACCCGCAGGCTCTCCTTCCGAGAAGCAGCAGATCATCAAAGGGACCAAAGACGACACGCCGGCCACCATGATCGGCGACGTGAACCTCTTCCTCTACCTCGACGCCGACGACGAAGAAGAGGAAGCAGCAGCGAACGCGGCCGCCTCAGCGCCCCGGCCCGTGGACCTCGTGGGCGAGGTCGAGATCATGGTGGCGTCGCGCGCGCACCAGGGCCGCGGGTACGGCAAGGCCATCCTGGCCGCATTCCTGGGCTACGTGCGGCAGCAGCGCGCCGCCATCGCGGCCGAGTACGCAGGCTCGCTGCTGCCACAGCAGCGCCCGGGCGGCGTGCGCCTCGCCGTGCTGCGCGTCAAGATTGGCGCCGAGAATGCGCGCAGCTTGCACCTGTTTGAGGGGCTGGGCTTTGTGCGCGTCGCCGACGAGCCCAATTTCTTCGGCGAGCTCGAGCTGAGGATGCCGCGGGAGGGGGAGGGGGAGGGGGAGGGGGGGGGGGGGATGGGCGAGGAGGCGGTCGAGGCCGAGTTTAAGATGGTGGAGTAGAGAGAGGTACGCATGTATGTACAAGACCTAGACCTGGTGGCGTTGTAGCTGTACCAAGTAGGTAGGAATGTGTTGGATGACATTCAAAAAAACAACAGGCAATAAAGCAAAGCCTCCCGCCTCCTTCCCAATGTGGCCAACACCACGCCACGCCAAACCCCCAACCGCGACCTGCCACGCCACCCAACACGCCCAACGGTGAAACACCCTCCAGTCCCTCCATCTCCGGGGCCATTCCGCCTAAACCGCATGTGTTTCATGGCCTCATTCCCGGCTGGCATGGCATTTACGACTGGCGGGCGATCGCTGCCCAAGCGAGCAGGTCGCGGTAGCGGTGCCCGCGCCTACGCCGCGCGGCCCCGCATCGACACCCCAGCCTGGCTGGCCGGGGCCGGCGGTCCGCGCGCTGATACACGAGGTATGTATGGGCATGCTGCTGTGTACCACTGACGTGCCGCTTTCTCCGGCCCAGGTATATATATACGCGCTGGTCATTTGCTGCTGCTGAGCTCGTTCTTTGTGTGTTGGCTACCTCTGTCGTCTCGTGATATTTTATTTTTGTTGCTCGCGCTGACTGGCTTGACTGACGGGCTTGCTTCCTTCCTCCTTCGTACCTTCGTACTTCGTACTTACGAAAAAGATCGAGGTACCTGCCTACTTAAGAGCAACAGAGGAATCAGCAAAGCAAGCACTCCTCTTCAACCACTACCACCACCACACACCACACACATCCACCTGCAAGCTAGCACGCAACAATGCACGCCACGCAGCTCATCCTCGCCGCCGTCTTCACGGTCACGGCTCTCGGCGTAAGCATCACCACCACCACCACTCACTTCTCTCCTCACCCCAACCCACCCACACACACACACACGCACACACCCAAACTAACACGCACACCAGAGCAACGCCGTCCCGCTGCACCCCCGCCAAGACGCGGACACAGCGACGATCCCGGAATCCGGCGCCGCCGCCACCCCCTCAAGCACCATAACCTCGGACATCGGGTCGGTGATCTCGTCGGCCGTCTCCTCCGCCGTCTCATCCGCCGTCTCCTCCGCCACCGACACCGCCACAGGCGACGCGACCGACTTCACGATCCAGACGTCGATCCCGTCAACCAGCGGCGGGGCCATCACGCTGACGGGCAGCATCACGACGCCCACGCCCGGCACGCCGTTCGCCACGCCCATCGGCACCCCCGGCAGCAACTCGACGGGCTCCGCTGCTGCTTCGAGCTCCTCCGCTGCTGCGAGCTCGAGCGAGGCCGCCGCGAGCTCGAGCGACGCCTCCGCGTCCCGCTCTAGTGCTAGTGCTAGTGCGAGTGCGAGTGGGACCGAGGGCGCGGCTGTGCGCATGGGTGGCGTGCCGCTTGGCGAGGGCGTGTTGGGGTTGGTGGGGCTGGGCATGGCGTTTGTTTTGTAGTGTGGGTTGGGTTGAGTTCGGTTGTTTGTTTGGGGGAGAGGTTGAGTGAGTGCTGGAGATGCGTTTCTTGGCAGGGGTTTTATTTATTTCCTGGGGGAAAAGGGAGGGAAAATGGGAGGGCGGTAATGGTACGGTCGTTTCCTTATTGAGGGGTATGTGTATATGAATGTTGACGTGTTACGTTGGTTTCTTCGTATGGAGGTCTTTTAATGCCGTTAGTTGGGATTGATCTGGAATTGACTGCCATTAAACTTTTCTCACTGCATGCCGACTTACCTATCTACACGTACCGGTGTGAGCCCCTGTACATAATATCGTCTACCCGCCTCAACGCCCATAGGTATATTTCCATCCTTGCTCGCGCCTAGATCTTCTCCGCCTCCTCCAACAACTCCTCCACCTTGAACCCCGCATCGCCATTACTGAACATCTCGAGCAGGCGCCTGCGCGCACCGCCCTGCTCCTCGGCCTGCAGGCCATAAAACTTCTGCAAGCACATGAGCAGCCACTTGGCCTGATCGACGGCGACGCCACGATCAGGGACGACCTCGCCCTGGACAAGGACAACGTCCTTGTCGCCCGCCAAGTCCGTATGGAACGTGACGGTGGTATGGGGGCTGCTAAACTCGGCGCGCAGCTTGTACTCGGCCAGCGAGGTGAAGAGGACGGTGGCCTGCGCGGCCGTCGGGAACGTCCACTGCAGGAAGTGCAGCTCGGCGCCCTGGGCCTCGCGCGGCAGCGGCAGCACAAACTGCGGGTGCTGGCGCGCGGCGCGTGCGATGGTGCTCCAGGTGTTCGCCGGCAGCGTCGCGCACAGCGACTGCGGGTTCTGCGCGTGCCGCAGCCGCCAGATGTACTCGATTTCCTTTGCAGGCAGCTGCTGCGTCTTGGGCACGTCGAGGAACGACGCCAGCGTCTTGACGCCCGGCGGCGCCTTTTCGCCGTCTTGCGTGGGGATCGCCGTCCCGGTGGGAGACGGTGGCGGCGGCGGGTTGAACGCGTTGGCCGTCGTGGGCGCGTCTTGGGCTTCTAGCGGCGCGTTGGCGCCGGGCACCGTGGCTTCCTTGCGCAGCTGCGTGATCTTTTCCTTGTAGGCTTCCTTGAGCTCGCCGACGTCCTTGAGGCCCTCTCTATGCGGCGCGGGGGGTCGTCAGCATTGCGAGGGACTCGGCGCGGTCGGCCCCGTCAGTCAGTCACGTACTCTTGGGCTTTGCGGTTCAGCTTTTCCTTGTACTTGGCCAGCACGCGGTCCTGGGCGCCGTGGGTGGCGAGGAAGCGCACGTCGTGCACGGCGGCCCAGCGGCGGTGGGCGATGCGCGGGGCGGTCAATGGCCGGCTGACCAGGTGGCGGAGGGCGGGGATCCTGAACGAGGCCATGGCTGCTGCGGCGGGGAGCGAGTACAGTCAGGTCGGGGGAAGGAAATGGAAGAGAGAGATGTCAGAGCTCAAGCTCTATGGCACGTGACGGACGGTCCGGGGAGGGCTCCGTTGGTCGGGGGCCTGAGGGCTGAACAGCCTGAGATGTGGCTGCAGGTGAACGCTCATCTTGCGTCAACGGTGTGCTTACGGGTTGATAACTAAGCCCTGCTTCGCCAATGGTATTGGCATATATAACAATTGCAGCCGCCAAGGGGGCTGAAGGATTAGGATTGCATCGGTAAGCCATGCCGCAGCAGCAGCCTGGCCGAAGAAATGTTTATTTTTGTTTTTTCTTCACAACGTTGCCATTGAGATAGAGATAGAGTTAGTCGAGTACCAAAGGGCGAACAGAGCATTTAAGCGCGGCGGTGCCTGTTCCTGAGCTTGGCTGTTTGCCGATCGGGGTTCCTGGCGACATCATGCAACCCCAGATTTTCCCTGGCCCAACGAGTCGTTAGTGCCCCGTTGTCAGCACAGCTCTCTCATTCAGCATTTGCTACTCTCTGTCCACGCCCCACCCACACCACAACAACTGCCTCCCTCCGACTCCGGCTGACCCGTTTCGCTGCTGTGTCTTTATCCCTCTGACATCTTCCCCGAGAGGCATGGAAGAGCAGAGTCCCACTGCCCTGCCTGCTACCGAAAGGAGTCCCTCCATCGCCAGCACCACCGACACCTCGTCCACCAACACCACCGACATCCTCACCCCAAACTCTCCTACCAACAGCCAAATGGACGGTGCCACCTCCGACACTCTTACCGTCAATGGCACCTCTAGGCCCGCCATGCAGCGCAAGAACTCTGCCCCTCTGATGCCTCCTTTCATGGTTTCTGCCCCAGGCAAAGTCATTGTCTATGGCGAACACGCTGTAGTCTACGGCAAGGCACGACTCCCGCTCCCAGTCCCACGTCCAAGTCTAACCCGCGTCTAGGCGGCCATCGCTGCGGCCATTTCCCTGCGCTCGTACCTCCTCGTCACCTTCCTCTCAAAGTCGCGCCGCACCGTCTCCCTTCGCTTCCCCGACGTCGACCTCACGCATACGTGGAACATGGACGATCTGCCATGGGCCGCCTTCTCTGCCCCTGGCAAGAAGAAGTACTACTACGACCTTGTCGACGCCCTCGACCCCGATCTCGTCGAGGCTCTCCAGCCGCACGTAAAGGCCGTCTCGGACGACCAGCCGGAGCACATTCGCAAGATCCACCAAGCCTCCGCCTCCGCCTTCCTCTACCTCTTTTGCTCTCTCGGCTCGCCCAAGTCGTCGCCTTGCGTGTACACGCTGCGCTCCACGATACCCATTGGCGCGGGTCTAGGCAGCAGCGCCAGCATAGCCGTCTGCCTGTCGGCGGCGCTCCTGCTCCAAATCCGCGCGCTGAGCGGGCCACACCCGGATCAGCCGTCACAGGAGTCGGAGACACAAATTGAGCGCATCAACCGGTGGGCGTTTGTGGGCGAGATGTGCATACACGGCAACCCATCGGGTGTCGACAACACAGTGTCAGCGGGCGGCAAGGCTGTACTTTTCCAGCGGCAGGGCTTCGGGCAGTCGCCGACGGTGACGCCGCTGCGCGACTTCCCCGAGCTGCCGCTGCTGCTGGTGAACACGCGGCAGTCGCGCAGCACGGCGACAGAGGTGGCCAAGGTGGGCGCGCTCAAGAAGGCGCACCCCAAGCTCACGGAGCGGCTGCTCGACGCCATCAACGACGTGACGGAGTCGGCGCATGAGCTCATCACGCGCTCCGACTTCCGCCCGGATGACCCCGCCGCGCTCAAGCACCTCGGCGAGCTCATCACCGTCAACCACGGCCTGCTCGTCTCGCTCGGCGTCTCGCACCCCAAGCTCGAGCGCATCCGCGCCCTCATCGACCATGCCGGCATCGGCTGGACAAAGCTGACGGGCGCCGGCGGCGGCGGCTGCGCCATCACCATCCTCAGGCCCGAGGCCTCGGGCCGCCCGCCCATGTCGCGGCACAACAGCGTGTCGGCGGCGGCGCCTCCTGCCGAGAACGGCGTCAACGGCACCAATGGCACGACGAACGGCACGGACGCGCCCGCGGACACACTCGCGGTACCAGCGCCAGCAGAGCCCGCAGCGCCAGCAGCCAAATCGCCCATCCTCGTCGACCTGGAGAAGCGGCTCGAGGCCGAAGGGTTCGAGAAGTTCGAGACGACGCTGGCGGGCGACGGCGTGGGCGTGCTGTGGCCGGCGGTGCTGCAGAACGCGTCGGGCGAGGAGGGCGGCGAGGAGATTGACCAGGAGAAGTTCCTGCGCGCCGAGGGCAACGGCGGCATCGAGCGGCTGGTGGGCGTCAGTGCGGCGTTGCCTGAGGGGCAGGGCGACGGGGGCGTTAGGGAGGGGTGGCGCTTTTGGAGACCGTAGGCTGCAGGCCGTAGGTATTGGTTGTGGTTATGTGTGATGATTTTTTTTGTGCGATGAGGTTGATGGGTTGGGTTGGGATGGGATGGGATGAGATGAGAGGAGAGGAGCAGGGGCTCATTGACGACGACGCGGATGGGTATGGACAATGGACGATGGACGACAGATGACGGATCGATGGATGGCCAGCGGCACGAGCATGTATTTCCTTTTCCTTTTCCTTCCCCCCCTCCTCACTCACCCTCGTTTCCGATTTTCATGTATGCATGTATGCCTGTACGTAAGTAAATAGATAGGGCAGTAGTAGTGGTGGTGGTCTAGAGCGCGCGCGCGCGTGGGAGGAAGACAGGAAGAGACAGGGCTAAACACTAACACTAACCAACCTAAACTATATAACATAACTCCGCAGTCTAATAATACTAGCTAATTACCTTTTTTCTTACTATTAATTACTATAAGTGTAAACGATAATGGATAATGGATATTGGATATTGGGAGGGACTTGCTCTTTATCTATCTATATATAGAGGTATATAGAGGCATAGCGGTATAAGGGGGTGTCTATTTGATAGCTAGCTGGATTCTTATGGAAATGCCGTTATGATTATAGGGTTTTGGTTTTGGTGTCGGTGGCTTCGTGGAGTATAGTATAGAGATAAGGTAGTACAGTCGTGATATCATTCATTGCCCTCTTATATTTATTTAAGTGCTTGAGTATTGGTACTTGTACTTACATATATGCTGTGCCTTTTTATCTACTTGAGTGTTTATATACCTACTATCTTTTCACTTTTCGTCATAGTTACTTAACTGTTATTATTATAAGCCGGGGTATAAAGTTTTGTTATACCTGCCTGAAGAGTACTTCCAACTTTGTAGGTTTAGTAGAGTTTACATAGTAGTAGTTAAGGAGTTGGTAAAATATCCGGGGTCGAGGTGATCTTCATCCGCGTATGATAATTATCAGCTCTCAGGAGTGAATACGTAAAACACATTCATAAGTCATATCCATATCCATAATCGAATCCAACCAAGATATTCCCAAAATACTTCAACCCCACAAACAAACAAACAAACAAACAAACAAACAAACAAACAAGAAGCAAGCACAATCTACCCCAACCCACCACAACCACCTCCATTCAACCTCGCTCCTTCCTCTCCCTCAACGACCTCGCCCTCGCCGCCGCCTCCCCCTCTACCTCCACCTCCACCACCGCATCATCCACCCCAACCCCCTCAAGCACCCCCTCCTCCAACAACCCCTCCAAAACCTCCCTCCCACCATCCACTTCTCCAAGCCTCCGCTCCTTCTCCTCTCTCAGCCTCCGCTCCTCCCGCCCCTTCTCCTCCGCCAACCGCCTAAACACCGCCTCCGGCGCGCCGGCCGCCCGCGCCGCTGCGGTCGAGTGCGCGTACTCTGCCCCGTTGAGCGCCAGCTCCGCGGCATGGAACCCGTGGACAAGGGCTGTGGATTCGGCGGCTAGGGCGCGTACGGTGGCGAGGGCAAGGCGCGCGAGGTCTTGGATACGGGCGCGGTCGTGGTCAGAGGCTGGTTGCTGTTGTAAGAGGCTCTGCGTCTGCGTCGTTATTGACGTTGTTGCTGCTTGCGCACCGTCGATGCCACGGATGGTCCATTTGTCAACGAGCCCCCAGATGCGGCGTGTGCGTTGCACTTTGTCTTCTGCGAGCTGAACATCTGTTTTGGGCTGCGTCTGGAATGGGGATTGTGCGTCTTGGTCTATGTTGTAGCGAGTATACCTATTCCGTTCAATCTCCGTCGTCAGTTGGTGCCGCCGCTCCAGAAACTGGTATACGTCTAACAGCGCACGAACGCAAGCTGATAGTGTTAGCGGAGGCAGGGGTCTAGCCTTGCTGTCTCGATCGGCTAGTGAGGCCGTTGCCGCTGCCGCTTCCACCACCATTGCTGTTCCGAGTGCGGCGTGCCTATCGGCCAAGCGCTCGAGTTTTTCTATTAATTCGTTGCCAATCTCAATCTCCTGTCGTAGTTTCGAATATCCAGGCTCGAAAACTTCAGCCGTATAGCGCTCGAACTCGGCTCGTTGCGCTGCTGCAGTATCGAAAGCGTCAGAGGTGCCACGAGTTACTGGTGTCCAAGCGTCGAACCCAATCGTAAGGTTTGCAATGTAAGAACCTGGGTCGGGCATAGTACTAAGACGGTCTGAGATGGCGGTGACCTGTGGATTTGGCGCCGCATTGTCCGTTACAGGATGAGTTGGAAGAATCCTAGCCAGTTCCTCCACAGCCGAAGCGCTCTTGGTTGAATCCGGGGATGAGGTCAAGGCTGAAGGTTTCGAAGATAAAGACGGCTTGGGGGACAGAACCAAGGGCGCAGGGAAGAAGACCTCTTCATGTTGATGCTTTGCTGGTGGACTGATTGGGAATGACATGGAACTTCGCTTTGGAAACGGTACTCGACTAACCGTATCAACAGACCTTTCCGTTGGCGAGAACGGCTTGTAGGCTTTTTGTGCTTCACCACTGCCACGGATTTCATCCGGAATAGTTGGGTTAAGTTTTGGTAGCCCCGCGGCTGCAGTCATGCTGTGCCTGTACGGCCGGAACTTTATGTCTGTTCCTGTTCCTGAGGTGAGCGTCTGAGCCTCGTTTTTGGCAGTATTGTCGACTCTGGCAGGATCCTTTTCCTCTGTGCGCATTCTGTTTAAGATAGGCCTGCCACCAGGGCTATACTCCTCATCCTGAAGTTGAAATTGGTTCCCCGTATCCGCAATGATCCTCAATGGTACTTTTGATTTGCTTGATAATTTGCGTTCTTCTTTGTCCAAACCGGCCTCTGGCTCTTGGACACAAGAGAGACACCTTATCTGTTGACAGTCGATGCCCCGTAGGTGAGCTTCGGTTGTGACAAAACTTTTGAAAGTTTCCATCTTATCCTCAACGGAAGTTGCAGCAGCTTCAGCACGTAGCATTGCTACGTAGCGCTCCAAAGAATCAGCATACCAAGGGTTGAGATCTGAAATGATGTCTCGAGGTTGTGGCACTTCGGAGTGCAACAGAGTCGCATTTTTTATGCCTAGCGCGTTCAGATGCTCATTCGTTACAGTTGAAGGTTGGCGTGGATTGGAAGTATCCGCATGTTCCCTGTCGTAATCGTCTTCTAGGGGGAAACCGTCAGGATGCCGTTCGCCTTTTGGGATAGGTCGACCTTGGAGTGGAGTTTTAGCTTCAACGAGATCATCCATAATTGATGTGTCGTCTACATCATTTTCCTCTTCCACAGAGAAGGATGCGAGGGCAGCGTTGAGCTCAGCACTAATGTCTTGAGCTGGCAGATCATGCACATCTGCGGACGCTTCCCGGGCTTTATTATCAATATCGGAAAGACGCACATGGAGTGGAGCAGGTGCAAGGGACCTAGGCCATTGGTTCTCCAAGGAAATGGTGGTATGCTTGTGCTCGTGCTTTGCTACATGAGGCGGAGACGGACTGTAAGGCGGAGATGGGCTGTACGCGGGGAGTTCGACACAGTCTGGAGGATGTATAACTGTAGAAGACTCGGCACCGGGCCTCTTTTCTGGTTCTTTAGTCTTGGTGTCGATGTCCTCGGCGGGTAACTCAAAGCGTTCCCAGTCAGTTGGGCCGGCGCTGGAATCAAAAGCCGAAGATGTGGTCTTGGTCTCTTGTTCTTTCGAGTATGGTTCTGTCCAGCCTGGGAGTGGTGATGCCGAGTAGGACTTGTCAGGAGGACTGACAGAGAAGTCTTGTTGGGTAGTGAACGGTTGGCTCTGAACTGAAATCGGTGTCTCCGTGTGTTGCTCATCCCATTCGGAGGACGATGGACCTATGCTTTCATTCCCATGATAGGCACCTTGGGGTTGTTTGTCTAGATTTGGATCTTGTGTGGAGTAGTTGTATGGCTGTGAAATTGGCGGCAGCGGAGGCGGTGGTGGTAGTGGTAGTGATGCTTGTGAGAAACCGGATGCTGCATTGCCATAGTTTTGGCCTGCTACTGATTGCGAAGCATATTCTTGATGGTCATTTATATCACTGGTTTGTGATCCTTGTGCCCCTGGCCAATATGACCAATCTGGGGGAGGCGGAGCATATGTGTTGGGCAGAAGGTTAGTGTTAGTCTGCATATGGGATGCTTCTCCCTGCAGCGAAAAAGGCGATGGGCCGGACCCAGGTTGTGCTTGATTCGGACCAGGACTAACACCAGCTGAAGGGATGAAGGGGCTTCCAGAAGCTTGGTGAAGCGGAGACGGTGCAGCCATGCTATATGCTTCCTGTGCGGCTGGAAAGGTGGGATACACTGCTGACGAAGTTTGTGGTGAGTACATACTCCCTTGTGGCTGTGTTGGGTTTGGATTAGAGCTCGACCCAGGCTGAATCCAAGAATGCTGAAAAGAGGGATTTGTGCTCTGGTATAATGATGTGGTCGGCTGTGAGGCATAGTTGATTGCAGGACTACTGTTCACAGCAGGCCTCGGAGGCTACCGGAGTCAGCAAGCATTAACTTGCAAGCAACGTATATGTGTTCATCGAAAAATAGGTGTTGTTTACCAAAGGCGGAGGCACGTTTTGTTGATACACTGGCATTGGGCCGTAAGTGCTTGGGTTGTAGCTAGGCACAGAATTGTGCTGTTGCTGCTGCTGCTGTTGTTGTTGTTGCTGCATGAGAGAATCCCAGGGCTGCCCAGGTCTATACGGGCCCGATGATTGATTATGGGCTGTTTGATGGTCATTTATATCGCCTTGTAGATGTGCTTAGTTCCGTCTTGACGACGTACCATCGTAAGCCGGGGCTGGCTCTGGTTGGGGTTGTCCTGAGTACATGTTGATAGATTGCTGATATGGAGCTTGGCTGCTGTCGTAGGATTGCGGCATCATCTTCTCTTGTATGTCTCGTACAGCGTTGCTCACGACTCGGTCACAAGGCTGGACTGCCAAGGTTCAGCTGAGATTCATATGCAAGCCCCGCCTTGTGAGTCTAGGTGTTAGGGCTGGTGACGCTCAACAAAACTAAGAGAAAGAGAGAGAAAGAGAGAGGCGCGAATGGAAAACGAGGAACGGAAATACGGCGATAAGTTTGAAACTGTTCAGGCAGCTGCCAGCGCGTGTAGGTGTTCTTCCACTGGTGTGCGCGGTCGCAGCTGCCGTCGTCGTTAGCGTAAGCCTCCGCCAGGGATCTACGCGAAGGCGCTGAAGAACCACTAGTTATATATAGATGGAGAGGAACGGTGAGTCTAGCAAAGCTATAACAAGTGGGGCACAATCGATGAGCGAGCCGGTTATCTACAGGGACAGATCCGGCAATAAGCTGGCACAAGAGCAATAGAACACGACAGCAATTATTTGATACCGGAAGAACCCCCAATCAGCCTGCGAAACAATGTGGTATCTCCGCGAAAAGAACGCCCCTCGAGCCAAAAACCTCACCGCACGCATTACTCAGGCCTTTCATGGCTCCTCATTGACTCTGAGAGCCTCTCCTTTCACGCGTCCACTTCATGAACAGTCCTACGTCTTTGACCACGGCTCCAGGCACACCCAACTTCTGCATCGGCATGGGCAACCAGCCTTTCGCATCACTTGCTGTCGCCATGACCCATTGTATATCTCCATCCTCGGTCAAAGTGACGCGCTCAATGCTAACGTACTCTCCGACAATGACTTTCTTGCGCTTCAGAGCAGACTCGGCGTCGCGCTTGTTGCGTCCATTACCGTACAATACGTCTGCGTCTGAGAAGTCAGAAAGATCAATTGGGATCTGGACGACTACGAAGGAGGATTCAGCCGTCTTGGCGGTGACGACAAGAACGCAGAAAACGCGATTGAGACAGGGGAAAGGGAGCTTGTGGCACATTTCGTAGACTATTTAGTGCTTGATTAGCCAAGGACGCTTAAAGATCTGACACCATGCCGGGGCTTCGCAGGCCTATGCTTGGATACGTTTGCAAACGCCGGTAGGCACAGGTTCCCTGCACGGAAGGATCACTGTACGTACCGCTCATGCTGACTTCACGGTATCTACCCTCCACGTCTCCGCCCCGCACGGCGATTAAATCATCCCAGTCGGCAACCTTATGCGCGTCAAACACGTCCGGTGTGTATTCCATCTCATGTTTCGAATGTTGATCTCTCAAGCCCTCGTCGAACTCGGCAATGTCAGCCGTGCCGCCAGTCCTCTCATTCTTGTGTATGCTCCTCCGTGCAAACCATGATTCGTTTCTGCCGGAAGTGGGCAGCTCGCTGGCCTTGATGTCGCGCGACAGCAGCTTGACCTTGGCGGACGAGGGCGCGGACGCTTTGGCGGCACCTTCGCGGAAGGTGGCCGGGACGATCGAGTCGGTGAAGGCGACGGCCTCGTCGAGAACGCTCTTCAGAAAAGAGTAAAGCTCAACCTCATGTTCCGACACGGGCTTGATAGCTGGATGCGGTGGGATGTCTGCCGGGGTGAGAGTGCGTAGTCGGACGAGCGGACCTAGCGACGCGTTTGACATGGCGAAGAGCGGGCGCTGGCGGGAGAGAGCAATGGAAAAGCGTACGAGATGGTTAGTAGAGTCACGTTGGCGGGACGAAGCGAGACTCGTCTCGTGCCGTGGAGAGCAGCAACATGACAATGGCTCGCTGATGTCATAGAGTAGGTAAAAAGTAGGTAGCTTGGTAGGTAGATCCCACTGTAAATCTGCCTAGTACGAGTAGGCGTTCTGTGTATAACAATGAGGCTCAACCCCGCCACCGGTGCCAGGTGGACAGCAACCAGCCATCTTCCCGGCCACACGTGTGCACGCGCACCTGGCGCTCGGATGGGCATCAAAGTTCAAACACGACTGGGATCGGGGAGCCGGTGACGGCGGCCGAGTCGGCTTTGGGGCCCGTGCCGGGACATTGCTGATCAGAATCAACCCACACCGACCGTGCCCAAATGATCTCGCCCGCCTCAGATGGTCGACGGTGCCAGCCGCAACGGCAGCTAATGCACGCTTATCCCGCCGGTGACCTGAGCGTGTCCGTGGACCCTTTTCTACTGTACATTCTATTCAAATCTAAACCTTCCGTCGTACTCGCTAGCACGCCTTAAGTAAATCCCCGCCTCGCTTGCAATCCGCCTACTAAATTCAGAAGTTTTGCCTAAGCAAAAAAGAAAAAGAAACTTCCCTCTGGACGCCTTGCATACGCTCCTGCCAATGGCCGGAGTAGATGCATCTGTGCTCTGCCTGCGATGCGTGTGCAAGCTTTGTCCTTGTGCCGTGCGAGCCGCTCGCATGCTCTGGATTTGGACGCTACTGGTGCCCATCGTGAGCCAGACCAGCAACGCTTACGACTCTTGAATCTAGAACACCGAGCCGCCCGTCACGCAATATGCGATCCCGATACTGGAGCGCCCCCGTGTCGGGGACGCTCGGATCGAAATCGCCGCCACCCCTTGCGGAGACGGCTTTGCATGGTAATAGCCTTTGTGGGGCGAAAACCAAAATACCTGGTTGATTCTGCTCTGCCTAGAGCTGGCTTATGTAGTACTAAAAAAGACTTGGAGATGCCTCCGCTTGGGCGCCCTGCCGAGTAGAGGCGCTGCCGCTTCAGCCTAAGCCGCCGCATGGCATAATGAAACTTGTGCTGTAATCGGAAAACTAAAAAGCCACGAGCTAGTGACCTTGGAGATGAGTGGATGGATAAAACTGGGGGATAATTTGGGGAGTGTTTCTAGATGCCTTGTGAGATGGACAAAATAAAGTTTGCGAGGACTCGTTGTAGTGATGTTACCGAACAGCCACAGAGCTAGGACGTACTATCTCTGCCGTTGGACGGTTCATCGGCTTCGCGAGCCAGCTCCCCTGCTCGTAACAGTACTGCCAAAGAAGACGCCTGTCGCGTATCCTGCGGCTGCGGCTGTGGAAAATTTGATGGCGGGCCAGGTCGTTGATCTAGAGGTGATGGCGCTATGTTGTGAGAAGGTATCGGCTGTGGTAACAACCGATGCGCTTTCTGCGTGTCCACAAGTGGTAAAATGTGCCCAGTGAACGGGGGAGCGCCCTGTCCGCCAGGATATCCTGAACTTTCCGTGGACAAATTCGTGGCTGTGGTGGCGGTGGTATCTTCATGGACCAAAGAGGGAAGTGAGGAAGATTCACGATGAACCCGCCGAGGAAAATCACGGGGAAAATCGCGGTCAACCTGGGCCTGTCCATTGTGCAACATTGAAGGAGATGCCACTGATAGAGGGGTGGATTGAGCCAATCCATAACTTAATGGTGACTGGTGCGCTGGATCTTGATGTCGCTCTCTCCCGGGGGCTGGCAGCCCTGCTCCGTACGTATGGGAGGGGTCGGCTACGGGTGTTGATGTTGGCGACGCAGACATTGGGGAATATTGGCCGCTAATCCTCGGGGAGCTGATTCCAGAAAAAGAATAGACCGGAGAGATTGACTCGGATGCGAACATATGCCCGCCGGGACGAGAAGATAGGCCTGGAGGAGGACTGGATCCGGATCGCTGATGGGGAGCTTTTCGGGCGAGGTGGGCGTCACTTGGATGTCTTCGAGATTGGCTATCGAGTAGGTCGTTGGAACTACCATGTGCCGAGATGCTTGTTTCTGGATCGACTTTCGAACGTTTGCCGTCTAATGGTGTTGTCAGCAAGCCGACCCGTCTTGAAAAAACTGCGGATATTCACCCGTTTGCGGTTGGCTGTGCTTTGCTTTAAAATCGGCCAGATATTGTTGATAGCGGGCGTATTCGGGCGTCCTTTTGTAATCCGCAAGCTCTGCATAATACTTCTCTTTGGCGGCAGCTGCTTCACGTTCGCACGCTTCTCGCGAACGTGGGGACAATGTTTGCCAACGTTCTCCAACCAACTTGGCGATCTCCGTGAAACTAAGCTCTTGACCCTTTAGCATCTCCCGCATCTCTGTGGAATGTGGTCAGCATACTTGACAGATATGCGTCAGGTTGGTAATCAACTCACGATTCGAAAAGATAACATAAGCTGAAGCGGGCCTTTCGGGCGCATTCTCGTCTGCCTGCGCGAATCAAGTCAGTACACCTTTATCAGTAATATATCTACGCCAAAGGTCTCCGGTCGACGGAATTCACTATCCTACCTTTGGGTGACGACGATATTTGCGTTTTGCGCCGGGAACTGGAGGCTCGCTTCTCTTGAAGTTTCTTGACTCGGAAGCCGAATCATCGCTTCGATTGGATCCGTCTGCGCTGTGAGAGAAGTGGAATTGCGGGAACGCGCGATCCAAGCGCTCTAGGGGCACGCCTCGGCTTTCTGCAATGGCGCGTTGAAGCTTCTAGGGGGCAGAAGTCAGCGGGCAAGAAGATTACGATGGAGAAGGGCGTGGGGAACGGGAAGACGCAAGACATACCCTTCGATGACCAAGTTTGACCTTGAGAGCATCTCTGCGGACATGGGTGTAAGTAAGTGGCACGACATGAGAAAGTAGGAGTCCATCTTACAAGTCCGATTCCCGAATATCCAGAAGAGTGTCCCATGTGTCAAAACCCTCGGTGACGAATGTCTCGAAGTACTGCGACAAGCCCAGTTGCTCTAATCTTGCCCTCAATTCGGTCATGAAGAAGCAGTGAAGGGGCTATGGGAAACAATGAGGTCTCTGGGTCTTGTCGAGACGCTCATCCACGGCAAGACCCGAGCCTTAGATGGGGATGAGCCCTAGGGCGGGCGGGGCGTTTGGAAGGTCAAAGGACTAGCAGCCAACCTTCCACGCGACGCGGGCGCGTCGAGGGTCTCGACTCTTGCGGAGGTGGTAAGGGAGTGTCGGCAAGCGTGGCTTGGACCAGGCGACAGGACACCAAACGGGAAAAAACGCTCTGGTGGGCGCTCGAGGTCAACAAAAAACCAGGGCCATGGGGAGGGTTGTCTGGTGTTGTCGCAGCAGGTAGGTCGAGAAGACGGGACCAGGTCAATCCTCGGGCGTGGCAAGGACAGGCATTGGCGAATACAAAAGGATGATGAGATGTCGACGAGACGTCGCACAGGACAGTCGGTAGTTGCCTACTCCGAGGCGGCGGCCGTTAGCCTGACACGTCGAAGACGTCGAGGACCTGGGAGCTAGACCATGGCAGGCGCACACAGACGAGGGAAAAAATGGTTGACGGGGCGGTGCGGGAGCGCGTGGGTTCCTGGGCGGGAGGGCGCACGCGCCGGCAGCCAGAAGATCTACTGCTCGCCCCCATCGACTCCAGAGGGACGATCGAATGCCTGGAGAGGGCTCGGGGACCACACCGCAAACACCATGACGCCAGCCTTGCGCGCGCGACTCGCGTCCAATCGAGATCCAACGCCCGCCCTCTTTTGCGATTTCCTTCCCCCGCAGGGGGTGGCGGCGTCAAATAGCCCTACGACAATTGCTTGCCGCCCGAGTTGCCAGCTGCGTCCGAGGGTGGCGAAAAGCCCATCGCCGATCCACCCAAACCCAGGGCTCGGGTCCAGAACTGGTACTCCAGCTGGGCAATCCTCCCGCTTCAAGTCTGGTGACACGCTCTCCAATCGACCCTATCACACGGCCGATCGCAATGTATGCAATGCTCATTATCGTTGCCTCCCTTCCTCCGGCCTCCCTTCTACAATATTAACTTATCTGAAAACGCTGTCCATCCATCGTACGATGTGCGGAGAAGCTCCATGCCCGCTGGGCCAATGGGCGCCTGCCGAGTCAAAAAGTTCAACGGGCCGCGTTCTGGTTGAGCCTCTCGGCCGCACGTCGAGGTCAATAATTGCCAACCCTCGCTTACACCACCTCACAACCAGCTTGTTCTCTATCTTGCACGCTATCATGACCGTATGCGACGCGCGACTTCCAGTCATCCGGTCGTCAGGTCTGGTCTTGAATACATATATGCTGCGAGGACGGCTGGTTAATATTTGCAGTAATAGTGGTGGTAATAGTAGCAGTAGTAGTAATAACATCATGTTTCCGCAGGCAAAGGATATTGCTCTACTACGACTTGCTCCTTCGCCGTCTTCCTCTTCTCCTTGTTGTCCCAGAGCCGAGAAGAAGCGACGGGTTTCTGCCTCCGTGTCTCCTTTATCCATTGATTATGGGTCTGGGTCACAAAGTCCAAGCTCAGCATCTAGTTGGGCGCCTTGTCTCTCGGGCTCACTTCAGACCACCGAACAAGCTGCGTGACATTGCCTTCTGAGAGCGTGACTGTAGCAAAAGTATATCGAGTCCCAAAACATAACCACCTCACTGGCCTTTACTTTTCCAACACTCTACGATCCATTTTCTATTGCTTCCGACATTCCCTTAAATCGTTTTTGCACTGCAATTTCACTCTGGGTGTTGGATGTGGAGGATATCGTTATCCACGGAATGCACATGAAGTGCACATGAAGTGCCGTCGGCGTTGAGACCGGCTCCGCCATCGGCAACGTCCCCAACTCCGCGAGGGAATCGCCGGAAACGGGCAATAAACCAACGGCTAACCCCCACTGTGATGTCACATTAAGCAGTAAGCTTTGATAGCCGTTGACATTTTCTGCTTGATTCCCACGCTTCCGACGGAAGGGTACCTAGTTTTGTGGTTGGGTGCAATAATGCACGAGCCATTTCTAAGTGGGGTAGCCGAATACAAAAAGCGCGTCTAGGTACCCATGGACACCAGGGTGGCCGGCTGGCCGGTGACCCAAGAAAACGTAACTGCCTATCGCTACCACAACAAACACAGCATGCCGGATATATATATCTCAAAATCGTCAAAAGGACTTCAGAACGCTCACATATAATCTTCCCGGTGACTCCTCTTTATCGGAAAGACGAATTTTTGTCGCCCACATATCGTCTTGCCCATTTCTTCTGTTTTGCTACAGCACATGTTAGTTTAAACATCTGTGCCGGAAGAGGGGCAAACAAGGTCGTGCTTCGGTCATCTCGATCATTTGTAATTGATATTTTAAATGAAAGATGTTGACGATACTGCTGCCGTTGCATCTCTTGGAACATTGGTAGTTGGGTTGAGTAGCACGCTTCGTAAGGTCAACTCGAGAGCTACTCCTAACTCCAGCACAAACCAAGATCCGACGCAATAGCAGCCGTTCAAATGATTTTCGAAAGAGCCTTTCATATTGGAAAGCCCTAGTAGAACAGTGTCGGCATAACACGCTATTTTGAATTCATCTAGTTGTACCTGCTCGAGGGCAGAGTATTGTTTCAGGCAGATATTCATTACCAGGACGCCGACCACGTTGCAGAGACAAGACCGTCTTCTATGATGAGTTCCGAGACCAGCATAGGTAGGCCATCCCATCTGCTCATGCCACGACTATCGTGTGACCGTATTGATAGATCATAATGGTCTTGGCACTGGGCATCTCAGCAGTCCGAGTGTGGTTCCAAACCCCACAAACGTGGTCTGAAACGAAATCGTTTAGATTTAAACCCCAGTCGGGCCCTCCCCACCAGGAATTAACTGCATGAAATTAGCCAAAGGCAAAATAGAGTGAAGAGGATGCTATACCATGCAGATGTTGTTGCCGTTCAGTAGAATCTTGGAGAGATTCGTCTTGTTGCCGGCGTAATCGCTATGCAAGAACATATCAGTATTTCTATTGGTCTGACAAGCCATTACAAACTGACAATTCAGTGACATCCTCCAGAACCATATCTGAAAGCGCGGTGAGCCAAAATCCCATGATGGAGAGAGATTGCGTGTCAGTGTACTTACTGACGTAGTCATCGAATCCGAGCAGAGTTCCGCTGAACTCTAAGAACAAGGTCAGTTGGCAAGCGATTCTGCGTGTACAGACATGGGACGGCCTTACCCTTGTCGCCCTTCATGACCACCCATATCTTGGACCCGACGCACTTGTCGATCAATTCTAGAATCCCGGTCAGATATCATATCCAGACTTTTCGGGTGAAACTTACCCAGAGGCAGGAGCTGCGACGCCATTTTCGAAAGCGTTGGTGTGTTGTCGCGCAGTTTGGTGCCAGTCCTGCTGTGATGCGCGACGTTGCCCGGAAGATTCACGTTACGCGGCAAAAGTCCGGCAAACCTACCTAGCCCGTGCATTTCTCGGGAGCGCCCGAAGTCCTCTCACTTCTCACCTGCAACCAAATCACCATGTTGCCCGCCCCCAACTCTCATGCCCGAAAATCCGACACGGAGCCATTTCCTTTCTCCGTAATACGATCTGCCACCGGCGCAGCCATCATGAACGCTACTCTTAGGCTTGGGCATTGACTCTTTATCCAGTCTACCAATGCGCGACACGCATCGTAAGCTTGCGGTCATACCATCACGCAACGCCGGGATTTCGACTTTGTTTATCCGTTAAGAGGCGTTGCCAACAGACAAGCCAGTGGTCCAAGCTGTGGTTACTAGAAAATCCCGTGTGCGCTACGCACGTAATGTGCGGGCATTGACACCATTTGTTCCTCCGA
>NW_022983540.1:507687-618915 GCF_010093885.1 Aplosporella prunicola CBS 121167
AAAAAAGCCGGCGTACATTCGACTGACGTTGACAAAGCTCGAGCGCTATTGATGGAAAGTTCAAGCCATGATACGTCTTATACTTTGCACGTACTGGACCGAGTTCTGTTTGAAACATCACCCATTTATCACGTCAAGTGACATGTCGAGCCTTGGAATGTCAGATACTGACAGGAAGTGATTCGTTGAACACAATGGCTTTAGACATCCGTACAGGACACATCCAGTAACATCCAAGTGTGCCTCGGTGCTTATGACAACGTTACACGGGAAATCCTACAAGACAGGTCTCAACAATAAACTCAAGCACTGGTAGGGGAGATATTGAAAGCTGTATTGCGCTCGGCCAACAAAAGGTATGCGACGTACGTAGTACCTAGGTTGCGCTGACAAGCGAGATAACCAGTCGGATGTTTATCGAGATAAACCGACTTGCCTTTACTACGTATAGTAGCTTTGTTTGGCTAACGTCATGTCCCAGCGCATTCTAAACGACAATGCAAGACGTTAGCAGTTGTCCGCAAACTGTTCACTAAATGGCCTTGCTTGGTGAGTCATTCGTGAGTGGGGGGTTACGGATTAACAAGGTGTTACGTGGCATGGTAAGCCTAATATTAATTTTCTAAAGAAAGGTCTATACGGGGCATGAGTCGTAGAGCCTTTGCAGGATCGTACCGAACATGGTGGGTGGATATGGACCCATTTCTTCAACCACCTGCGGATGGCCTGAATACTTTCGGCAAGCACAGCATCCGATATTTCGAACTACCGAGACTGTCGTTATGCACATTTGTCACAGCCGTTGGCCGGCAATACTTCAGTGTCCGACCGAAAAACCTCACCATTACCGTTTGAAGTCGAAGACAAGAGTTCATCAGACAGCTTCAGAGCTGGCGCCCTGTCGTTGAATACTCATACTGTATTATGAAGACACTGAAATTATCTTCAGAGTCTCTCTCAAAGTTTGTAAAAATAAAAAATGACAGAGCCTAGCAATGCTACAGACTGTAGCTTGGTGGAGCTGCCGTTCAATCTTATACAACAAAAAGCCAACGAGATAAAAGTAAAGTGGCAATGTCACATCTGAGCAGTTCTGGTCAATCCGATATCACGATAACGTCCGTCACCGTCAAGGAAGATTCATTTCCTAATGAAAATAAGGATGCTTTTACATATGAAAAAAGGTGTCCAGTTAAGACGCTTGTAGTATGTATATACTCTAGGACATTTTTACTTATATCTAGGATTCTGAATTCTTTTTAGACTGTTTATGACCTTCCCTGTCTCGCCAGACGGTGAACCTCACTTGACGGTGACGGACGTTGTTCTAAAAAAAATAGTCCTGTTTGAGCGATTGTATCATTGCTCCTCTAAAATCTACGATTTCGACGCTTACGTATTTCTCATTTTGGACATTCTATCTAACCTTCACCTCCCTTCTCTATCACCTATATTCACTTGTTTGTCCTTTTCTATTGCGAGATGATTGTACACCTTGGGTATTTTCTTTTCGCTACGCGGTTCGCTCTCTTTGAAGGAAAACACTGATCTGCTCTGATTTAGGTTCGTATCTTTGGAATTAGCCTCCATTCCTGAGCTACCATGTCTTAAAAGTGGGCTTGTGCTGCAAAAGCTTCGGCCAAAACAATAACACGGAGCCTCCTTTGCCACGGTCTATGCGGTCTGGACTACTTTATGAACCTTCTGGTCTCTTCAACATCAGTACCATTATCAACAACAGATCCGCCTTGTTTGATGGTTTGTTGTTGATAAGTTGAGACTCCACTAGAAACCCAAAGGATACCTTCCTCGGCCTAGAAGCAAAAGCATGACAACGGTAAAATGGAAAGAAGCTGGTGTCGCAGCTATAGGGGGAACATTGAAGAGTACCCTCTGGAGGTATGTTTGATAAGGGATTCGGTGGCAAAGACCTACGCCTATCTCACAAGCTCCACTACGCCACAAAACCAAATGCACAGTCTTCCGGGATTAGGCGGTGTGACAGTCTCTTCCTCGAACTACCTTATCTCTATGGGTCAAAGCGCGGTGGGGGATGAGTGTAGGAAGGCCAAGATCCACGTACATGACAAATGCGTGCGAGAGACTCTCGTGCTTGGGCTGAGGCTTTGAACGTTTGATGGCTATCCCTGTCAAGGAACGGGTTATTGAAATCCGGAACAACGCCAACAACCAAAGTCATCATCTTAGAGCCATACACAGCCACGCAACTAGTGTGGTTAGGCACACACCCAGCATCCTCTATTGACAGAGAAGCAAGGTTTGTATACGATACCACGTCATTGACCGAGTAAGCTATCTCATTACTAGGTGATGACAAGTACGTGCACGGAAACCGGCCAGCTCCATCTTGTTACCACTGTGGACTACTCAAATGCATAGACCAATCAACCTCTAGGACCGGCACATCGACTCAATCAGAAATCCTGAAAGATATGGGCTTTAGTACTTGGCGAGAGCTTGTACGTCGTAGGTACGAATCTGAGACGGTGAAGGAGGTGGCGATTTCTGGCAAGGTTGTGCCAACAATTCTGATGGCGGTCTGAATGCAGTGAGCATGGATTGAAGGAG
Source organism: Aplosporella prunicola CBS 121167 (assembly GCF_010093885.1). Lineage (NCBI taxonomy): Eukaryota > Fungi > Ascomycota > Dothideomycetes > Botryosphaeriales > Aplosporellaceae > Aplosporella > Aplosporella prunicola. The sequence continues at coordinate 510,277 of NW_022983540.1, forward strand.
CGACTGTGGAAATTGCGGCTGATAACAGACGGCGAAGATATGAAGAAGATTCCGGAAACGGCAACAGTGGAATGTAGAATGCCGTTTTTGGAGAGAACACTGCATGACATTTAACGTACAGAGCTTTTGTTTGACCACTGCTGACCACTGCGGAGGAGTAGAGCGTCAGTTCGTCTTTCCCGTGTTCGATGGTGTTGTGTCTCCGTAGGAGTAGTTCAGGTGTTGTGGACGACAAAAACGGATAAGCCCAACGCCAGGCGCTGCAGGGACCATTAGAGGATCGCTGCTAGAGTAGCCGTGGAATTCTTCATGCCAATCTGGGCGGGTGAGACGATAACGCACGTGATGAGGCAGTCGGCCATCGGACTTTCCACAGCCTCGAAAGCCTAACGTGTACGGCTATCAAAACCTGCCAACCGGATGAGGGTTGGCTTTCAGGAACGATTGGAAATGCGCGTCCAGATGACGGCCCGATGGTAGCCGGCAAGTCCCTAGCTATCTTCCCCAGCCGTGGCTTGGCTTCTCCTAATCTCTGGGCGCCGGTCTTCCCGAGGCAGGTGTTCCTTGGTACTCGAGTAGAGTAGGTACGTGTGACAGCGATAAGGTGAGCGAGGCCCGAGATTCAGAGGGCGTGGGTGAAGAATGCGCAGTTGACATCATGCAGCATATATCGGTAGAGTACCCATGTCATGTCACGGTAGATGGACCTGAGTGGTGGTTGAGCGGCAACTACACCAGCACCCCAGCTACCCCAGATGGCCTTATCTTTGGCGGCGCCCGGATGTGCGGGCACAGAGGCCCAGACTCGGCCCACTCCCCGAAGATGGTCTATCTTTTTCGCCTGCCTAGCATCCAACCGGCTAGTCTGCCCCTCTTCGTGGCGCCGCGCCCTCGCCTCCCCACATTTGGGTTCAGCTTTTGGCAGGTGCAATGCAGACAACCCGTGACCTGTGATAGGCAATTCGCTGCTAACGAATCTGGTGGCTCTGGGGTACGGACTTCTTCAGGTGGGTGAGATTTGGCGTCCTAGTCGCCCTTCCGGCATAAAAACCACCTTCGCCCCCCGCAGTCAAGTCCTGCAGGCTTCTTTCCATTGAGCTCTCGTCGCACTATCCACATCAGCCCCCGTTCTCTCATGAGCATGATGGGTTATCCCGACGCCGAAGATGTCTCCACTGCCGAGAAGGCCATGGGCTATCCTCCGTATGCCACTGGGGACCACAAGGAAAATGCCCTTGACAACGAGTCTTACGCCGAGGTCATTGAAGGCCAGGCCGAGACTACGCACAGAGTGAGTGATATACACAACCACCTCACCCACTGCCATCGAACAATCGCTGACACTTCACACAGGGTCTCAAGTCGCGTCATGCTCAAATGATTGCTTTGGGCGGCACTATCGGCACCGGTCTTTTTGTCGGAGCTGGTCAGACATTGGCAAGAGGCGGACCGGCATTCATCCTGGGCTGCTACATCTTCATCGCTTTCCTGATCTGGTGCGTCGTCACAGCCATCGTCGAGGTCGCCGCATACCTTCCCACGCCGGGCAGTTCCATGAACCTTTTCGCCGACCGCTACGTCTCCAAGTCTCTCGGTTTCGCGCTTGGATGGCTCTACTTCTACTCCCTGGGTATATTAGTTCCTTACGAGATTACTGCGGCTGGCTTGGTTATCGAGTACTGGCAGCCACCGGTCAACATCGCCGTATGGATCTCCATCATGTTGGTTGTCATTGTCGCCCTGAACGCACTCCCGGTCCAATTCTACGGAGAAGCCGAGTTCTGGTTCGCTTCTACCAAAGTCATCATGGTCCTTGGGCTGCTGATGGTCTCCGTCATTCTGTTCTTTGGCGGTGGCCCTTCGCATGACCGTCTTGGCTTCCGCTACTGGGAACACCCCGGCGCTGCAAAGGAGTACCTAGCAACCGGCGATCTTGGCCGCTTCCTCGCTCTGCTTTCTACGCTGGTTATGGCATCCTTCCCCTTCGCCTTCGCCCCGGAGATGCTCATTGTCACTGGTGGTGAGATGCAAAACCCGCGTCGTAACTTGCCTATTGCCGGCCGTCGCTACATCTGGCGTCTGCTCATTTTCTACGTCTGCTGCGTTCTGGCCATTGGCGTTATTGTCCCCAGTGACGACAAGCGCCTCACCAACGGTGGTGCAGGCGCAGGATCTTCCCCCTTCGTCCTTGGCATGAAGAACAACGGAATTCCCATCCTCGACTCGATCGTCAACGGCGGTATCATCATTTCTGCCTGGTCTTCTGGCAACTCGTTCCTCTACTTGTCCTCTCGGTCTCTGTACGCGCTCTCGCTCCAGGGCTCCGCGCCCTCCTTCTTCAAGGCCTGCACGAAGCACGGTGTGCCGTACCGTGCAGTTGCCGCCAGCAGTTTGTTCTGCTTCCTCGCGTACTTGAACGTCGGCAGCTCCGCTTCCGTCGTTTTCAACTGGTTCATCAACCTCACCAACACGTCCAGCTTCATCTCCTGGATTTCTTGCGGCTTCATCTACCTCCGCTTCCGCAAGAGTTGCCAGGTCCAGGGCGTGACCAACGCCGATCTCCCCTACCATGCCTGGATCCAGCCCTACGGTACGTACATCCAGATGGCGGGATTCACGTTCCTCCTCCTCATCAACGGCTTCTCAGTCTTTTGGCCGCAGAACTGGTCGGCCAGCAGCTTCCTGACGGCCTACGTGGGCCTGCCCATCTTCTTGTGCATCTACTTCGGCCACAGGCTCTACACTCTTAGGGACAGCTGGGTGCGGAAGCCCGAGGACGTGGACCTCTACACTGGCTTGGACCAGATTTTGGCCGAGGAGAAGCCGCCCAAGGTGCATCACAGCAAGTGGATGCGGGCGTTGACATGCCTTTGGGAGTAATGGGAGCCCAGAGGCATTTGTGTTTGAGCGTACGAGCGACTTGAGATTCCCCGCAACCTGTATATGATTAGATGAACAATGAACATATTCTCACGATTGAAGCATTGGCCAGAGCTCGAGCATCGCGGATGGTGATTGATTTCTCGTGCTCCACTGTTGCCATTCAACGGAAAGGGAAAAAGCTGTCGAAATCTGAAGACTATTGCTTCTCGTGAGTGAAGAGGAGAGCTAGTCTGGCTGCCCAAATACCCCTGAGTGTAAAGCGCGCTTTGAGTAACGGGTGAAGCGCCATTTGCAAGAGTATCAAATAGCGGATATCCAAGAGACGCCGTCTCGTTAGGCGCAGATCGTGCAACACGCTTTCTCCCCCCTCCTTTCGGGTACTTGGCGCAAACCTTCTTTCTCCGCTTAGCATATCGGTTTCCGCTTTAGTCATAGATACATAAGCCATCTCTTCCCTACAGCATTATGGCCCCTGCCGTCCCTAGCGCTTGCATGATCGTCCCACCAAGCGTGGCTTTCCTGACCTCTAATTAGTGCCTGCTAGCGGTCCTTGCGGAAGATTTTCTGGGGTGTGGGTCCCTGAAATGCGTATACCCGTCCCCGCTCAGTTCACTGTTTGAACGTGAAGAGGAGGGCGGGAAATAATGTTCATGATAAGGTGCATTTCAGTAAGGCGCTGGAGGTGCCGATGTGTGGGGATTATGAGGAGGGAGGGGGTGTGATTGGTAATTGTTGTTTGACATGGGCTTTGGGAGTGATGCATGCGGGCTTGCGTCTAACCCATTGACGAAGTAAAGATCGATATTAGAATAATTACCTACCGTAAGTACTTGTTCCTCCTCTCATCACTGCCCTCCCCAAGGCTCAACACGCAGCTCCCCGAAAATGGACCATTCACCACAGACATTAAATCCTAAGAGAGCTGGGATTCGCTCCACTGATGGTACTTTGACGACGCAGCAGCTTGAAGCCGCGTCTCACAATATCAAGCACCTTTGGGCTGGAAGTAGAGCTGGCGAGCATCACTGCGACAAGAAAGCGGCATACAGCACCACATCGCGAGTTTGACGAACAGCATCATCACGACACGGTGATGTGCTACATGTTCACGCACATCGACAAAGACAAACAACTTCCTTCAAGATAGAGTGCTAGTGCTTTGAACCCATGTGTAATGGATTCAGTAACGACCCTATCAAAGCTCGATCAACCATTCTTCGGAGTCCTCTCCAGCGGTTGGACCTTCCTCAATTGCCATGGGGTCTGTAGTAGGTTCATTGTTGGTGCCTTTTGTATCTACAACTGTGCTTGAACTATACACATCCGTGTATAGGCCGTTATTTTGATTGACGAAAGCCTAACTTAGACAACAGATCTCAGGATATATACAACACTGTAGTAGTGTTAACACTTCTCCAATTCGGTGCAGGCAGAATAATAGCTTAGGCTTTTAACGTTGTCTACACGGCGGTCTCAACAACTACAATATACCTCACAGCCATCATAACCCGCACACAAATCCACCCACCACCACCACCAACCCAACACGCACAACAAACCCCAGCACCCCAAGTCCCATTCCCACAACCAGTGTATATAAAAGAAGCAAGCAGCAGACACCTTCCAGCCCGCACACGACACACCGTCCTGCCCTACGGACTACGATGTTTTCAAACCAAAAGTAGCCGCCGGCTTCAATCGGGGTCCTCAACATCCCTCACACCCCAGCTAAACCACCTCACACCTCGGACGCAGGCGGAACACTACCAGACCAATCGATCCCAGACACGATAACCAGCACCACCACGCACCGCGCAGCACCTGTTATGTGACTTGTTTCTCGTTTGTGAGTGACTAGCTGTGTATGTGTGTGTGTGTGTGTGTGTGTGCCGCGGACGGCAGTCGACGAGGACCCAGGACCCCAGGACCTTAAATTCATTCTGTCTTGATCGTAGAACGAGGAACTGGTTGGCATTGTGAGCGTGCTGTGTGGTCGAAAGCCACGAGTGGCTTTTAAGGCGCTTGCCGGCACAGGGGAACTGTGTGTGGTCGATTTAGAATGAGGAGGGGGAAGGAGTAGAAGAGAGAGAGAGGGCGAGAAATGTCTCACCACAGGCACGCGCATACGCATTTACTTCCACCCACTCATTCCAAAGCACAAACACAGCACAGCATTTTGCATTCCCCGCCAAACAAACCACACCACTCCACCCATCCAACCCAGGTCCAGGTATCTAAGCCAGTCCACCTCTCCCGCTTACTCACAACCACAACTGCACAACCACACACTCCGCTCCCCCTCCTTACAGACTCACTCCTCATTCAGCACCACATCCCTCTTCTTCTTTTTCTTCTTCGGCTTACTGACCTCCTGCGCCGCCGCGTCGCCATTTCCCGCAGCAGCAGCATCCTGTCCCTGCCCCGCCGCCTTCTTAGCGCCGCTCTTCTTCGTCTTCTTCTTCTTCTTAACAGCCGCAGCCTCAGGCTCCGGCACAGGCACCGACCCAGACTGCGACTGCGCCTCACCCTCTGGCTCGGGCAAAGGCTCCTGCTCCTGCCCTTCCGGAAGCGGCGGCGCCGCCGCCACAGACTTCTTCGACTTCTTCCCCGCCGCCACAGCGCCCTTCCTCTTCTTCTTCCTCACGACCAACGTCCCCTCAGGCTCCTTAGCCTGGATCCTCTCATTCGCGCGCTGCATCTCCAGCCGCAACCTCTCCACCTCCTTCAACGCCTTGGCCATCTCCGCCTCCTCTGCCTCCCGCCTCTCAACATCCAACTTGCTGTTCCCGCCTTCCTCCAGACTCAGCGCTCCCAGCCCGCTCGAGTCAACCTCCAGCAAGCTTTTCTTGCCGCGCGCCTGCGCCGAGCGCACCAGATCCGGGCGCGCAGTCGAGGGCGACGGGCCCGACGCGCCAGGGTCGTCGGGGCCGAGCGTCTCGTCGACCAGGATCTCGACGTGCTTGCGGGGACGGCGCTTCGGTTTCGCCGACGACGACGACGACGATGCCTCGTGGCGGGGCCGCGAGTCGCCGCCCAGCTTCTCCTTGGTCTCGATGTCCAGGTCCATGATCGGGATCGAGTCGAGGTCGAGCGTCTCGCCGTTGCTGGTCTTGAGGATGTTGTGCAGCGGCGTGCTGGTGCCCGAGTCCTCGTCCGTCGCAATGTAGAACGGGTCGTCTTTGTTCTTGGCCCGGCGCTCGGCTTTGCGTCGTGCGAGTATGTCTGGGTCCAGGTACTTCTCTTCCGCGCTGGCCTGGTAGCCTGAAGATTCGGCGTGCGCGGCTTCAAGGCGGTCGGCTGCCGATATCGTTTCCGGCGGGACATAAGGCGCTGGGTGCTGGTTATAGAAGGCGTAGACGTCGTCTTCGTCAGCCGCCATGAACGAGTCGTACTCGGCTTTCCGAAGCAGAGATTGGAGGTCAGAGTTAATTGGTGTGTCGAGATCAAGCTCATCTGGTACTTGCACCTTGCGCTGAGCGCCCGGCGCAACAGGATTGAGCTCAAGACCCGTGAAGAGAGAAGGAATAGCTTGCGTCAAAAGCAGTGGCGGCTCGACAAAATCGCCGTCGTTCGTGCCTGCTTCATGGCCTGATGCTGCTTCGGAAGCTAGGCGCATGAGCTCTAGGTATTCAACTGCCCGCTCTTGAACTTCCAAGTTGGGATGCATTGCCATAGGTTCCAGGAAGTGGATGATCCGAGCCATTAGAAGAGTAATGGTTGTCCTTCGTTCCATGGTCCAAGAAATTTGTTCATTGCCTGCCATTGAAGCAAAGACCTTGGGTATGGCCTGGATGTAAATGGACAGAATATCAGCTGGGAGATGAGGCGTCGAAGAATGGGCTAGCGAATTCAAAACGCCCTCCGGGTTTGTCAAGAGGGACGCATATTCGCCAACTATCCAAGCGGCAGCATTCAGAACGCCCTGGCCACCCTTGCCGGATGCAGGGAACATTTGTTCTCGGCGATCCACGAGAATCAAAGACTGTGCAGCCTCGGTTGCTTCTGGCCGTACTGATCTGACCCTGACAGCAACATTTTGGAGCTCGTTTCCAATATCATACGAGATGTCGTTCTTGTCTCCCAAAGAGCCGCCGTCGGAAAGGCCCCCGTCCACCAATGCCGAGCTGGAACTCGGGGAGACGCGCACAAGCTGAACCAAGACGTCAATATACCAATCGAAGTCATTGATGTTTCCGTAAGTATCGCGGGAGCACATCTCGAGGATGCTTCGAATGAGCTTAATCCGGTAATCTTCAGGGAGCGGAGGTGCCTGATTTGACTTTTGCTCGTGACGGCGAAGAGATTCTTCCATGTCCTCGTCATCCGGATCCGCGCGAGGCACGACACCTTCGTGATATCCTCGGTCGTTCTCCGGGTCATCGGCAGCTGAAGCTATTGGGGCGTTGCGGAGCTGCCGCATAAGCCTTCCAACAATGAGAGTTAGGTTGTCGGGGTTAACCATGCCGACTACCAGGCCGAGAGCCTGGCTCCTTATCGAGATATCCGGATCGTCAATGCATTCTAGAATGACATCTTGATGTAACGAGACCAGGTGCGGATGTGATCTTACGATTTTATCGAATGCAAGCAAGGCCACAAATTTTACTATGCAATGTTAGTACTTACCCGGAACAAACGCAATATAGAAAAAACACCTACAATTCGGATCTCCCTCAACCACGAGCATTCCGCGTAGTTTACCCACGCAAAGGCGTGCAATATCCTCTCCCTCGGTGGTGCCTGAGACGCCATCGAGAATACCTCCTTGGACAATACCATTGATGCATTCATACAACAAAGACATAGCGGGCGTGGTCTTGATGATAGTAGTAAGCGGAGGCAAGAGCTTCTTAATCAGGCGTGGTTCAAGCGGCGTCAAGGTTGCAAACTGCACACAAGTCAGCGTTGCATATCAATCTCCCAAACGGGATACACACAAGCTTGATGATTTTAATAGCCATCCAATTGTTGCCGCCCTGGACAAGCAGGTCGAACAATCTGGGTGCCAAAGGCAAAAAGTCCTGCGGTCTGCGCCAACCGAGCTCGCATACAACGTTGACAATGGCAGCGGTCACGCTGGGGTCCTCGTCCTCGTCGAGCAGCCTCTCCTTGATACGGGGCCAAGCTGGGCGCAACGTCTCCGGGTAGACGAGGGCAAGGCGGTACAGAGTCACAATGGTCTTCTTGCGAATGGCGGAATGGGAATGGGTAAGGCGCGGGATGAGGTCGGAGAGCAGAGAATTGGCCATGGACGGGTTAATGACGTGCGGGATGGCGACGACGGGCAGGGCTATGGTGGTGGGCGTGGGCGAAGTCAAGTCCTGTTGGCACACATGAACAGGCGTCCCCAGAAGGCGCGAATGGGCGGGAATACCTTCTTGAGCAGGTTCTCGGCCAGCATCAAAACCTCGGTGTCGGGCCGGAAGCTCTGCACGGCGGCCAGGTAGCCAACCTTTTTCTGGGCGTACTTTTGCGACGACATGACCTCGAGCACATTGAATGAGGCCCAGGACATGTCGTGGCCGAACATCTCGAGGTAGGTGAGCTTCAGCAGCGCCGTGGCCTTGAGGTCCATGTCCTGGCCCTTGATTTCCTTGCGGCATTCCCGCAGGCTCTCCTGGATGTATTCCCTCTCATTTCCCTTGTGGTTGCGCAGGCCTCGAATGAGGTCGTACAGCGACTTCTCGAACATGACGGCGGCGGCGGCGGTGGTGTTGTTCTATCGCGGTGATGGTGGGGCGGGTGGTCGGAGGCGGCGATGGCCGAACGGCAACATTATGCGCGCAGCGCAGACATGGAGACTAGAATATAGAGGGCAGAGAGGTTATGGTTGCGGTTTTGTCCGGGAGAGAGAGTCCACGCGCGCGATCGTTTGTCCCCCGCGGCCAACCAGTAGTGATGTCGGCGGTGCATGGGCCGCGTCTGGCATGCGAGAGACACCGAGACCATCTATCCCCACCCACTATTGCACCACCCATCACTCCCACACACACACATACACCATGTCCACCGAGATTGTCTACCCCCCGCCGAATCTGCCGGCCACGCGCGCCGTCCAACTCTCCCAGCAAGCCCCGCGCCTCCTCCATTCCTCGCCCAACAAGAGTGCGCTGCCCTGGCCGCTCTCCATCCTCACCTCCACCGAGACCCAAGAGACGTGGGCTACGCACGAGAATTTGCTGGTGCTGTGCATCCGGACAGGAGATGACCGTTCCGCGCGCCAATGCCTCGAACGCCTGACGGAGCGCTTCGGAGAGACCAACCAACGCGTGCAGGCCCTCAAGTTCCTGTATGAGAGCGCCGTCGCCGAGGACGACAAGGCGCTCGAGGGGGTGTTGAAGGAGCTGGAGACGGCACTCAAGGCCGACGACACAAGCCTGGTAAGCACGACGACGATGACAAGAGAGCCACTGCTGACACGCACCCACGCAGCCGCTGCGCAAGCGCAAAGTCGCCATTCTGCGGTCTATGGGCCGGACGCCGGACGCCATCGCCGCCCTCGTCGAGCTGCTCGACTTCTCCCCCACGGACGCCGAGTCCTGGGCCGAGCTGTCGGACCTGTACCTGTCGCAGAACATGCACGCGCAAGCCATATTCAGCCTGGAGGAGCTGCTGCTGATCACGCCGTTTGCGTGGAACGTCCACGCGCGCATGGGCGAGCTGCTCTACCTATCGACGCTCGCGGGCAACGCGTCCGAGGGCAACGCCCTGCGCGGCCTCTCCGAGTCGATGCGCCGTTTCTGCCGCAGCATCGAGCTGTGCGATAATTACTTGCGCGGGTACTACGGCCTGAAGCTGGTACGCTCGCCCTTCTCACCCCAGTTGTTGCCAAGCTAACTAACCACCCCGTTGTCCAGACTACGAAGAAACTCCTCGATACCCTCCCCACCAGCAAACCCAACAAGCAGCCCGCCTCCGCATCCGCAGACCCCCAGTTCGGCGACCTCGCGCCCCCTCCCCTCGCAACCGTGCAGAAGCTGCACGAGCTCGCGACCGCCAAGTTGGCCGAAATCACGCGGCGCGGCGCCGCCGGCGAGCCGGGCTGGGACTTCGACGAGGGCGAGCTGATTGCGGCGCGGGAGCTGCTGGATCGGGACGTTGACAAGGCGCCGAAATGAGCGGGTGGGGACGTTTGGTGCGGAAGTTGTGGTGCGAGTGAATAATACGTTGGCAACGTACACTATGGGGATGTGTGTGTGTATCAAAACGACATTGTTGTGAGTGAGCGGGTCGACGATGACGACACGGTGGGTATAGGGCGCTGAAGTAAAGACGTTAAAGACGACAGATACCCGCGCGCCTCCCCCTTCTCAGCGGAAGACGGAGGCGCGATGAATTGCAGCTTTGAAGCCACGAGGGTGTCTGTTGCTGCGACATACGTAGACGAGCCGGAGCTGACTGCACTGTGCTGTACACAGACAGTTCTGTGCATGTATGAATACCTACGATTCTTGCATACGTGCTTATACATACCGTGTTTAGGCTGTCCTCATTACTGGCTGCGCGTGTATAGTCACTCATTTGTTAGTTAATCTTTCTATACACAACCCACTCTCAACTTGACAGGAAAGGCCTATATGAACCGTAAGCCAGCCTATCTGCCAACGTTAACACTGCCTGCAAACCACAACTGCTACAACAGAGCACGGTACTACTATGTACCAGATGACGAAAGGGGACTGTGAACTAGTTGACCTTTGATGGGGTTCCGGGTCGTAACTTTTTCCACGCTGGATTCTTCCGTAGTCGTCCCTGCCACGGCATTTAGCCTTGGTCTTGACGGACGTTGCGGGCCTGTCGCCCGTGTCGGAGAGAAGAAGTCCCCAGGATTACGTCTACGTGGGTCCCAACCCGGCAAGACGCCCATGGGATTGCGCATGGCGTGAGAACATCCGTATGAACATGGGTCCTGTAAGAGAATGGCTGCTCCTTATGATGAGCACCATCGTGGGGTTGAGGAAGTCGTGATTGTTGTTGTGTGTTGGTGGTGATGGATGGCGGAGAGGGGTGCTGAGGAGGTAGGTGTGCTGAGTCTAGTTTTTTGCGGGGTAGATGTTATTGCTTTGTTGGCTGCTTGGATAAAGACCGTCCAGTCTCTACGTCGTATGGAACTTGTATTTCTGGCTTCACAGGGTCGATAAACTCCGAATGCTTTCACAGGCATGGCGTGTGTGGCGAGGCATCTGTAGATGCTTGAAGGCTCGCTTTATAGCCGGGGCTTGGATGGGTCTTTTGGCAAGCAAGCAGTTGGGCGCTGGTTTTGGCTCTGTGCTGGGGTGTTTTGTCATGTTGTTTGTTTGGAGCTTTGAGTAAGTTTGATGTGGCTTGCCACGCCTTGGTTTATCATGAAGTAGCCGTGTTGGCTAGCACTGAGCTGCAACTATCCTATATCTGCGTAGCGACACAAAAGCAGACATCTAGAACCGCTGGGAACAACATCTGACTTAGCCTTCGGACCCAAACTCGCCACTTTCCTGCAATACAAAGACCCATACCTTGTAAGACCATCATCGTAAACAGCATCTCGAAAGACAAACAACAGCAAAGCAACACCAAGCTTCTTCCTCACAGGCCCAGACAAGCCGAGCACAACAATGAAGGGAAAGAGCAATTGGAAGTGTTCGCGTCAGCCCGCGACAGTGCAATACGAGCGACACCGTGGCAACGACACACAGAGCAAAAAGCCCTGCAGCCGCCGCGCTCGGTCCAAAAACTAGTTAATCACGAAATGCACCTCCGTAGAGGGCTTTTAGCGATCAGACTAAAAAGAACAGATACTGCATTTAGATCTAAGCCAAAAGGCAAAGAGAACTGGAGAAGAAAGTCAGAGGGAGGGAGGGGGGAGGGGGGGTTTATATACACTGGGGGTAGGGTCCGTGCGTGCGCGGTGAGGTCATGGGAGGGGTGTAAGAGAGGGGTGTGGAAGGGCGTGGAAGGTTGTGGAAGGTTCTAGAGGGGAGAAATGTTGTGTTGAGAGTGTGGTGCGCTGACTTTGGTCAGAGGAGCGTTGTGTGTTGTGTACAAGATCAGTGAGCCCCCAACAACAAGAAGGGGGATGGTCGTTGAAACATCCCTTGCCAGTGTTCAGTGGCTATGTATAATGGCCTAGGAGCATAGGATATGTAAGGCGCCGTAAGTCCTATGTTCTTGTCTACACTGATATCTAGACGGCGCGCCTCCGCGGGTCTGTAGTTAACAGTGAAGACAAACATCGCCATTATTAGGAATAGAAAAAGATGGCCATTAGGTCAATAACGTCCGTCACCGTCAAGCGAGTTTCACTGTCCAGCGAGACAAGGAATAATACAAGCAGTCCCCACGGAACACTCCTTGTCTAGGTACAAGCCCGAGACCCAGATACGAATGAAAAGGTCCTAGGAGCACACACATGCTCTAAATATTTCAACTGGGGTTTATTTCTACTCCGTATAAGCGTCATTGTCACGTTGGGTGCTGAATCTCCGCTTGATGAGGACGGTTGTTAGAGTAGAAGTTCCTCTAGAAGACGCTTTATTAAACGCTTCTACCAGTCCTTTGACACCAAACTATCACTGTCCTGCCACACCCAAGCAAGCTCTCTAATTCCAGAGCAAAAGCCTCATGATACCAGACAAAAAAGAGCATAAACCTATCACACACCACCCACAAGCCCGCAAAAGCAAATCCACAAACCCCCATCATTCAGCGACAGCAAACACACAGAACAAGCCCTTTAGGTCGCTGTATGACGAGACCTTTCCGTAGGAAGGCCTACCGAAACAAACGCAAAAAGGAAAGACACTAAAAGCACCTAGAATACCCAAGCACGGTATTACCAAGGACATACAACCACTAAAACAACACCTCTTGCACCCTACTCGCATCCGCACAGCGTCCGGACCGGACCTCCAGTACCAGTTTACTTGGTTGTGTTCCCAGACGGGCAACGGGCCCTAGACCGCATGTAGGGCCACAGAGCGCAAAGCGCAAGACACAATAGTGCTCGAGCCTCGGCGTGTCCTGAAGAGACCCGCAGCCGTGGCTTTCAAGGATGACGGCTTCGAGCCTGACATCACCGAAGAGCTACCAGAAAATAAGCCTTTGTGTGGCGGACTTCTGTGTAGGGCCCAACCGCAGTCCACAAACGCCTAACCATCTCCATCGATGCGTCAAGGAGATGGCCCGCACCAACGAGCAAAGAAGATGAGCAGCACCGCTTCCGGGCATATCCACCCCTCCTCCGCACCAGCGCCTTAGAGACTCGACAGACGAGTGCTCCTGCAGTATAGCTTGAGCAACAGTTCCCGTTGGCGGACAGTGAAAAAGCTAGTATGGCTGAGCTCAGCCCGGGCAGCAACGTCGTCGCTGTTGGCAACTGTTGTCGTGTGCGATGGTGGCTTGAGAAGCCAAGGAACCTTAGGCATCGTAGACAGCCGTCAGACGGTAGCCAGTGCAGCGCAGTCCATCCCACTCGCACCTTTGACGACGGGACTAGTATCTCCTCTTTCCCTTTTCTTCAGTTGGAGCCTTCTCCGCGGCTCCGGAGTAGCCGTATTCCAAGCAGGCCCAGGTTGTCTGCGTGTATTGAGCCAGTGAGCAGATAGGTAGGCAGCCACTCAACAGCAGTCGTAACAGCAGCGGCAGCAAACCACACCTCACTCCCCCTCCCCCTCCCCCTCAACCTCAACACCAAACCCAACCCTAACCCACAAACTACACCCCCCACAGCCAACCAACACCTCTCCCACGCCCGCATCCCCATCAAGGACGCCCTCCTCGAGCTCCCCCTCGCCAACCACAAACCCGCGCTCCTCGCCGCACCGACACCCGCGCCACCACACGCCCTTCCCCTCATCGAACGCCATATCGTCGAGGTCGACGAGCTCGAGGCCCAGGCGCGCGTGGTCAGCCTCGCCTGCTGCTGCGCCGTTGTTGTTGTTGTTGTTGTTGTTGTTGTTGTTTGTTGTTGCGCTGCACCGCAGACGCAGTGCGCGATCGTGCTCGGCGCGGAGCGAGGGCGTCGAGAGCGTACGGTACGCGAGTGTTATGTCGTCGATTGTGGCGAGTTCGCGAGCATCTGTAGGGGTGAGACCGTGAGCCTTATCAGGATGGCACGCCAGCAGCGCGCGGCGGTACGCGGCTTTGAGGGCTTGGGCGTCGGGCGGGGGCGCGGGGTGCGGCGCTAGGCCTAGGGTGCGGTAGGCGTTGAAGGAGGGGGGGAGGGGTGCTGGAGCTGTTGCTGTTGGCATGGTTTGTTTGGGTTTGCGGTGGGATTGCGTCTTTTGCGGCGGGTGTGTGCGATTCTGCCTGGCGTGGGTCTGGATTGTACAAAGTGTGTGGGATTTATTGACGGTGAGGTTGGTTATGTGGATCGTGATGGCCCGGTGGGTGTGCTGAGCTTGGTGCGAGTGGTCAGCGTGTGTATGTATGGATGAAGGCTTGTGGAGCTGGTGGTAGGAAATATTTCCTGCGGCGACGGACGGAGGTGCTCGGACATGCATCCACACAGCGCCGATCAAATCACCACCACACACAACCATATCAAGCACCAACACAGCAACACCAACCCCCGTTCATTCCCCACACCAAAACCTCTCTCTCTCTGTCTCTCTCTCTCTAACACCATACCAGTAACAGTAGTAGTAGCAGTAGCAGTAGCACGACAAGGGTATCCCATCTACCTAACAATGCACACCTCTCTCCTCATGCCCAATTCACAATCCCACCATCCACAATACCAAACCCACAATCAAGCCCCCGGCTTCAAAACCTCCCAATCCCGCAACCCCTCCATCTCGCCCCCAGCATCGTCGTCCAACAACCCGCCCGCAGGCGCGCTGTCCGTCCGTCTCGGCGGCAACACCGGCGGCACGGCCTGCTGCTTCTTCACTCCACCAGCAGAAGCAGGCGTACCAGCACCAGCACCCGCACCAGCACCCGCACCAGCACCGCCAGCCCTCCTCGGCGGCGGCAGCTCCGGCGCTCCCGCCGTTTTATGCTGCTGAGGCGCCTGCAGCGGGCTCAAAGGCCTCGGCAGCGCATCCCCCGCCGCCGAGCCCAACGCAACCGGCTTCTTCGGGACGACGGGCGGCGCCGGCTTCCGCGGGATGCTGAACCCAGAGGAAGAGCCGGACGAAGCCGAGGCGCGCGACGACGAGCGGCCCAGCCCCTGCCCCTGCCCAGTCCCAGTCGCCGTCCCCATCAGCAGCGGCGGCGTATGCGACGGCGAAAACGATATCGACTGTGGGCGCGGCGCGTGCAGAGCCGCGGCCTCGGGCGTCGCCGTGCCGCTGCTCGCCCCGCTCCCGCCCGCTGTGCTAGTGCTGTTGCCCATACCGTCGACGAGCGCCGTAGCCGCGCGGCGGGGCGGGAGTTTCGGCGCCGGAGAGCGGGTGGGCTCGAGCGGGGGAGGCAGCTTGCGGTGCGGGAGGCTGCGCGACGAGGCCGTGCTTGCGGCGCGGCCTAGCGAGGTGCTGCTGTTGTTGTTGCTGTTGCTGTTGCTCTGCGACCTGACGTTGACCCAGTCGGGCTCGTCCGACGGCGTCCACGGGTTGCTGGGCCGCGCTGGGTTGGGCGCAAAGCCCTCGCCCGGCGGCTGCACTGTCGACCGTGCCGGCAGCCCGTTGTCCAGCCACCATTTGCGTCGGTCTGAGCTCGCGGGCGGCAGGCTGGGCTCGATGGGCTCGTAGCCGAGGAGGTCTTCCTCGTCGGATTCCTCGCCGAGGCCGGTCGCTGTGCTGTCGCCTACGATAACTTTGCGCTTCTGGTAGATCTCCTTGGCGAGGCTGTCCTTCTTGCGCTCGTCGATGACGCTGATCATGCACAAGAAGGTGGCGTACACAGGACGGTGGTCCGAGAAGCGGAGCGGAGCCGTATCGTAGCTCGTTTGTCGGAGGTTATCGCCTTTCCGCAGAATACGATCGCACCAGGCTGGGATGCGGGCCTTTTCGGACGTGTCGTACGTGTCGGTGCCGTTGTCGTACTTGTAGGTAGGTGCAAAGGTGATGCGAGCTTCAGAGTAGAAGGGGAATGTCAAGCCAGCAACCATTTGTAGGTTGAGCTGTTGTGGCATGATTAGCTGCTTTCCTTCGAACCTGTCGGGGAAGACATACCTGGTCATTCTCGTAGAGAGTCTCGAGCTCGCCCACTTCCACCAATTTCCTAACCTTCTCATTACTGAGACCGATGCGGTAATTGAAGTCGCCAAGCCAGATAACGGTGTCGTGATCCTGGATCGAGCGGTTTCTCTGGAACCGCAGCCCATGACTAATTGTCTTATAATCACGATTCCGCTCCTCGTAGTTCGCAAATCCGGCCGCCAAATGTGCCGTCACGAAGCAGAGGCTCGTGTTGGCAAATTCCATTCGAATGGCAACAGCACCCTTGTTGCCTGCCATGCCAGACATACCAGTCTGTGTTTAGGTTAAAGACCTGCGACACTCTTCAAAAGATGGTTCACCTACTTTCTTGAGAGCGCCCTCGACATTCTTGATGTACTTGAGGATACTCGCCTTGACAAAAACTGATAGGGAAGCACCGACAAGCTGTCCACCACGGAGCGACACGTACTCTTCCTTACCATGCTTTTGAGCGTGGTCGTTCAATGTGCGCTTCACCGCGGCCTCCCATTGTTGCCGCCGAGCGGGGTCCGTGGACATTATCTGCTGCGGGCTGAGCTCGACAATCTCCTGGAAGCCCACGGCAACAATCTCTGGGAACTGCTCCGACCCATCACCCATGCGCGGACATAACCACGGCGACAGGTCCGATGTGATTCCCTCGGTCCTGCCGTTGAGGTTAAATGTCCCAACTAGGATATTGATGGGCATTTCTGACGAATACTCGTGGGATCTGCTCAACATTAGACTTGCCCACCACATATATATGTCCGCATAGACTCACTTTCTATTAAGTTCATTTGTCACATAATCGTTGATCGGGTCGAATAAGTGTACGGGCGTCTGCCCCATCAACCGTCCCTACACGCTAATCAGCTTCTCCGAAATCTTTACTTTGGGAGATAAGTGACTTACCAGTAACATATCTATCGTGTTTTGACGGCCCTTGTCCGCAAAGTTGTTGATGTACATGCGCGTCGCGCTCTTCCTAGCATCTGCCAATGCGCCAGCCAAAGACATCTTTCCATGTCTCGTGAAGGACGACTTGAGCGCCCCCGTGCCGGCATAGATGCGGGACAGAGCGTCTCCATTATCAGCCCACAGCATGTTGTGTCTGTTCCAGAAGTCTCCGGCCCCACGCTCGCTTCTTGCGGCCAAGAACGACTCCATCGCCATCTTGCTGATGATCGTCTGTACAAGGTTCGTGCGGTCGAGACAGTCCAAGCAGTTCGTGCGGAAAACTCCTTCCTGCTGCAGAATCGTCGTCGGCCTGCGAACTACCTGATCCTCGCCCAGTTCAGTTTTGGGATGTTCTTCTGTCTCTTCCGCCAGCCAGTACGCAAACCCTTCGGCGGAGTCACGGATATACCGTGCGATCATGCTTGCTGCCTCATACCCGCCAGGACCTCTTGTCTCAGCATGAAAGTCGTATTCCGTCAACGTCAGCAGCTCATGTTCCCTTCCAGCGAGTTTTTCAGGATTGTCGTTCAGCGCGCTGTGGTTGATATGATAGCGGTAACGGTCGCTAATGTCAATTTCGGCGGGCTTCTCGGCGCTCAGGAGGTTTACGACGTGAACAGCACCATAGGCAAGTTCCAGATTTTCAAAGTGCTTATCGAAAGCGGGTTGCGTTGCTTCTGGGGATCGCGTGACGGTAATCTTCTGCTGTCCAGGCAACAGACCGGTTGCTTGCTCCCAGAATAATGGTACACTGCCGCGGACCTGAGAGTAAGAAAAGCATATGCTTGATGGGCTCCAGAAAATCGTTTCGGTCTCCACGAAGTTGGCGACGTTTCCATCATCATCTATGCCTCGTGAATTAAACCGTGTTCCAGCTCTCCTGCATGATAGCCTTGATATCAAGGTCAGCAAGGAAGGGTACCCAGTCCGGGATGTCCGGGCAGGGGAGGAAGATGGAGGGACGGTAACAGTAAGGGCAAAGCCTCGGATGGCCGAAGTCAGGATGCGCGACTGGTCCAGAGCGTGCTTCTCGCTCTGAGAGAGCCGTGACCGGAAATTCACCAACGGTTGGATCATGTAAGAATTCCAGAGGAAACCGTCATCCAGACTGTCCAGAGCCACAGTCGAACCGCCATACGTCCTGTCCTGCAGACGTCGCGTGAGGTCGAACTCCGCGCTGTAGTAGAATGTCCCGCTGCTGAGCAACTTTTTCAACGCCAGGCACGGGTGCTCGACGACGTGCTCTCGCCTCCCGTGCTGAAAGCCTGTCTCGAAACCATCCTCATCCACAGTGTCCGTCGGGTAGGGGTTGATCTCGTCGTAAAGCAGGTGGTCGTAATCCGATCTGTTCAGGCAGTCTGTCACACCATCAGCTCAGCTCCAAAAAGCGCGCCAGGGCCGCAATCCCCGCTCTGTAGGGACGTACGAAAGTCCACTGCTAGAATCCGTTGTATCGTCTCTCCGGGCCGGACCGTCGCCACTTTGGTCGCTCCGCTGACGACGCACAGGAAGACATCGTTGTTGACGGTGATCAGCCCGAGGGTTCCGTGTACGCCGAGGGCGCTGAAGGTCCTATAGTCGCGCAGATCGGTTTGTTGGATCTCGGAGAACTCGACCATGCAACGCGGGGGCGCCGAGGCGCTGGCGTAGCTCGATATCGAACTCTGCGACACATTGTAGCCGCCGTACATGCCATTGCCGCCATGGCGCTCGGACGAGTTTGGGCTGTGGCGGAAGACGAGGACATGGGTGTCGGTAGCGAGGGCGATGCTCCGGTGGGGCTGCTCTCGTATGAGGACGCGGATGTTGTTCGCGGCCATTGTGGTGTTGGTGGTGGGGGTAAGGCGAACTCCTTAAGGCGGCGGCGGAGGTCGTCGGAGGAGAGGGAGAGGGGAGCGCTGACGAAGTGGCGTGCGCATTCCCGTTGACATTCGGCAGGTTGTCAAGTGCAAAGAGTCCAGGCCTTGGGGGGAAGGAGAGGTTTTTGAGAGCTTGCGGCTCGGGGCGATCAAGGTCTCAGCTAGTGAGCTGTTCCGCCATGGTTTCGGGTAACCTTGGATCACCGTCGTCATTGGACCCTGGCGCATCCAAGCCGCAACCGAATCATTGCACGTATCTCTATATACGAAGTAGAAGGAATCAAGGCTCTCTCCCTCTCTACCGCTCCGGAATTACAACATTTGTAAATGTCAACATCCCCTTCCCTTCCCTCCACTCCCCGGTCATAAATCCCGCACTGGCTACCTATAATAGTCCCTATCCCCTCCTCTCCTGGAATTGTGCACTTCGATCCGCGTGCTCCGGTAGCTGGCCCGGGGGTCGTCCGCTCGGTAGTCGCGCGACCTGCTCCTGTCCCTACCGCCAGCCCAACGTGGCTCGCGCCTCTCCTCCGGCGGCTCAATGTAGCGGAACGTCTCGTACTCCGGCCCTCTGCTGCGGCGATAGTCTGTGTAGCTGCTGCGCGCCGGCGAGTGCTCGTACTCGCGCCGCTCGCGCCGAACCTCGCGCTCGCGCAGAACGTACTCGTTGCCGCGGTCCGACGAACTGTAGCTGCTGCGCGGGCTGACCTCGACGTAGTGCGCTGACGGCGGCGGGCTGGGGACGCGAGGCGCGGTGGGCGGAGGCGGCGGCGGCGGCGGCGGCACTGGCACTGGCACGGAATGCGGTGGAGGCTGCACAAAGACAGGCACGGGCTGCGGCGGCGGGACTTGCAGGGCGGGCGGGTTGGAGACTCTGGCGAAGTGTTGCGACGAGTGGTGGTGGTGCGATACGACCGACGGAGGGCGCCGCCGCTCTTCTTCGATGTAGGTGCGCGAGACGCGGGTCGAGCGTCTCCGCGGCGGCTCCCGGTGAACGCGGTAGGGCACCGCAATGTCGGGCTCCTCGTGCACTTTGACAAGGCACATTGTTGTGTATGGCCCAGCGAGGCAAGGGACGTGTTGATCAGGGCTGGAGAGTCGGAGAATATGACGGTGGACAAAAACGACTGTCAGCGGCGGCACAAGACCATGTTATCTGCGGAGCGGTGGCTGGAGGGCTGGAAGCCCGCATACACCGAAGCCAGCTTTCCTGCCTGCGGCTGCTTTAGCCAAACCCCTGCACCCCTGCTTCCCGCGCACTAGACGGCGGATGAGACTTGCGTGGCTTCTTCTCAAATGCCGATAGAGACATCGGCATGCCAGCTCATTCATGCAGCCAGCCAAGTATGCGCTGGGGGCCAGAAGTTTCCGCGGTCATGGGGCGAAGATCCAGTAGGAACACGGCCGTATATAGAGCATATGTATCAATAAGGGTCCGACAAATCGCTTGTCTCATGCCTTCCACATGTCGCCAAGTCCGTCTCTTCCGCGGCGGACCAGGTGCTACGAAAACAATAAACACGCTATCTAGCTCTATTAGATCTTGCCTGCGTGCGTGCAGGCTCTAAACGTCTAGAAATAGACACCTAACTCCGTCTATCTTGCTCGTCCCGGCACTGCGGCTCTGTGACAGCGCGAAGACCCGCATTCCCGTCAGCCTGCAACGGTCTTTCACCTGCCGTTCTGAATCTCGAGCTGCGCCATGGGTATCCAAAAAGTATGTACTCGTAAGAGCAAAGAACCTCCTGCCATCTGCTTCGAATGCCCCGCATTCTTGGCTCCTTAAGCCACCTTCTCCACCTTCAAATCGAAAGGCTGGCCGTTCTCCAGTGCGAAGAACTCGCCAGCCTCGATCCTCTTCTTCCACTTCGCGGACTCGTACCTCGCAGTGATGATGGTCATCCTCAGAGCTGGCTCAGCACCGGCGGCTTGCGGCGTCGAGACACCAGAGTCCGTGGCAGCAGGGGTCGCGCTTCCAGACGACAGCGGAGTTGCCTGTGCCGAACTTCCCTCAACAGATGTGAAGGTCCACCGGCCGAAGGCCCAGTTGAGAATGTACTTGCTGGTGGCCTGAGGGGCAGTCGCCGGGTCGGTGGTCGGAGCACCGCCGGAGGACTTGGGATGAGACGAAGCGTACAGAACGGACTTGATGCGGTAAATCTCATCCTTGGAAGAGTCCTTCAGGAGGCCTTCCAACTTTTCCAAATCAAGTCCTTGGGGCGGAGCTGAGGATGCTGTCACGGTGATAGACAGAACCTCCACCTCGCTTGAGTGGTCATGGTTGTGCTCATGCTCATGCTTGTGCTTGTGCTCTCCAGTGGCGCCCTCTGTCTTGGCCAACTTCGCATCGAGTCCGAATACAATATCCTTATCGACTTTGCCCTTGATGCTCTTAACAATCGGCGTTGGGACTTCGAGTTCCAGATCCCGGATCTTGTCCTCAACATCCTCAACTCTCCGCTCACTGACCAACTCCCACTTGTTCAGGACAATCAGGTCCGTGTATTGTGCCTGCACCTTTGCGCTGTAACTCGTGTCTTCGTACCCCTGCCAGTTCTCTACATCCACGACGCTCATCACGCCATCGAGCACAAAGTTGCCCGTCTCTCTGGCGAGGCGGTTGACCTCCATAGCCAGCGTGGCGGGGAAGGCGCTGCCACTGGTCTCGATGACGATGCGGTCGGGGGAGGCTTCGGTGCGCAGAGCCGTGAGCGCATCGCCGAGTTGGCCGGTCAGGTTACAGCAGATGCAGCCGTTGAGCAGTTCCTGCACACCGGAAATGGCCGCCGAGGACGCCAGCTGCGAGTCGACAGCGAGGTCACCGAATTCATTCTTGAGGAGGGCGAGCTTGTAATCGGCGGGCAGTTGAGGAATGAGGTTAAGGATGAGGGTGGTTTTGCCGGAACCCAGGAAGCCGGTTATGATGGTGATGGGGATGGGCGACATGGTGGGCGCGTAGGTAGTCGAATCCGGCAATCAGAAGAAAGAAACAAGGAGAGAGAATAGGTGAAAGGGGCGAAGATAAAGAAGAAAAGAGACGTGAACTTTTTCTCACGCGCGCTGGTTCGACGGCGGAGCGGCGTTGGCGAGGTCTCGCCGCTCTCACGCGTGCATGGCGGATCGGCAGCGGGGCCAGTGAGCGGGCAGGGTCCAAGCGATCGGGGCAGGGCTGATGTCATCGCTCGCGCTGGGCGGGCTGTCAACGCCGAATGGCATCCCCATCATCCATGTCCCAGCGTTGAAACCAGGACTTTTTTGCGCTTGTGTCCATGTCGCCGATGTGCTGATGTGCCTGGCACCAGCTGCAGATCTAGATCGCAGATCAACGAACGACGGGCGAGCTTCCACTGACATCGAACCTGCTTGGCGAGTCTAGGCAACCAGGCAGTTGCTGGCAAGTGCGACATAGTGACCGTTTCAGCAGGCAGTCCAGTCTCACGGCGCTCCAAAATCTTGAATTGCCCGCTTGAGAAACGTCATTGGAGGGGTAGTCGCACCTTCAGTGCTATTTAAAGCCCCTCGTCCCAGCTACCTAACCTCGACCTACCCCACACTTCATCACCAAACCACCTACAACACCGACCTTTCATCCTCAAAAACAACACTTCACCATGGATTTCGTCAACAAGTTCACTGGCGGCGGCAGCAGCAACGAGGCTCAGAACACCACCTCCCAATCCACATCCGCACAAGGCGAGCAGAAGTCCGGCGGCTTCCTTGGCGGTCTGAGCAACAAGATGAACAGCGCGGCCGGCGGCGGCAGGGAGAGCGAGAAGAACGAGGATCTGCTCGACAAGGGTATGCACCACTCTATTGGTCCAACAAGCAATCACCAGCTCTGGACGATCATGCTTTCACTCAACCTCTGAACACCTACTGATTCGGTCTGAATATGCAGGCGTCGACATGTTCCAGGAGAAGGTTCTTGGACAAGGTCCCCAAGACAACGAGTCTGCCATGGAGCAGGCCAAGGACGAACAGATCTCCGACTTCATCCGCTCCAAGTACAAGTCGACCACGGGCTCTGATTTCCCCATCAAGGACAAGGACACTAAGTGGGACAAGGCCGACTAAGCGCGCCATAACGGGCAAGTTTATGTTTACGAGTTATGATTTCCCCTTAGCCGTGCTCTGCGAGCATCATGAACATTAAGCGGCTCCATAGAGTTCAATGAGAACTTACAAAGTATTTTCTGTTGTGAACGTGGCTTGTGCATGGCGACTGTGTGTCCCTACGTTATCTGCGTATCTCTGATGCTACTTGTCCACCTACAACGGACAGCGTGGTAAACACTATTGATTCACATACCCTCATGTGGCGTGCGCAAGCTCTAAATCCATCTAAGTAGCAACCTACGGAGAGCGATGTTATCTACTTATATGAGCATATATAAGCATGGTTGCAGTTCAATATCTAAAATTGGAGCGATTTGACAAATTTTCGCTTCTGCGGAGTACCGGCTCTGAGGATGTTGGGACTCAGGTTGACCTGCGTGCCTGCCAAAACCGTTCAGCCCTATCCGCTTTGACCACTGGAAACTGGTCGCTTCCTCCGACACCGCCCTCCCTCCACAAACTCACGACGCGTCTCCAGATATTCGTCTCTGTCTCGTTGATCTGGGCAAAGCACGCTCATAGCACGTCTGCCTGCGCTCATCTGGCTAACCTTCAATCTCATTAACCAGCATGGCGTCTGCAAGAAGTCGCCCTACGACTTCCTTCACTTCAGCCTCCACCTCTTATCCATCTTACACTTATCAGTATGAAACGACAACGACATCCCGCCCGCGAACCGGACGTAGAAGCAACAGAAGGCCTGGCACGGCTCGCCCAACAACTTCAGCTTCCACAATCGGCAGGATTGAATCTCAGCAGGTTATCTGCGCCGTGAGCGAGTCTCGCGGAATTTCGCCAACTGTTGGCTTAGCGTTTCTAAACCTCGATACAGCGGAAGCCGTTCTCTGCCAGATCTGTGACAGCCAAACTTACGTTCGCACTATCCACAAGCTTCAAGTCTACAGTCCTTCCGAGATCCTTATCTTCTCAACAGCCTCTAATCCCAAGTCAAAACTTTTCTCCATCATTGAGGAAAATCTCGAGGATATTGACAGTACAATGACCCTTGTTGACCGCCGGTACTGGGCTGAGACGGCTGGCATGGATTACATCCAGCAGTTGGCCTTTGTCGAAGACATTGAGGCCATCAGAATCGCCCTTGAAGGAAACTACTTTTCCGTGTGCTGCTTTGCAGCAGTAAGTGAACAGTATGGTTACGTGCTACTTGTCTAACTGTGGTCTAGGTCATGAAGTACATTGAATTGAGTCTTTCCAGGACATTTTCCTATCACTCACTCCGGATCAAGTACGAGCCATCTGAAGGCTCTATGATGATTGACATCTCAACCGTGCATGCTCTTGAGCTCATTCAGAATGTTGATAATCCAAAATCCAAGGACTGCTTGTTTGGATTGCTCAATGCAACACTTACGCCTATGGGAGCTAGGCTTCTTCATAGTAATATCTTGCAACCCCTTACAGAAAAGGATACACTGGAGACTCGATATGATGCCTTGGAAGAGATGGCCACAAAGGAAGAATTGTTCTTCCAGACAAGACAGGGCAAGTTAGAAAGCTGCCGCTTTCAGGATGGAAGATGTTAACCTAGCTAACAGCACTTAAGTCCTTCCTGGATGCTGATAGAATCTTGACTGCGGTTTGTAAAATGTGCCGTCTAAAGGCTCTGCTGACCGATGCTTTAGCTCATTGTCATCCCCACAAAACCATCCGTCGAAAGCATGGAACAGGCTATCAATCAGGTCATCATGCTGAAGCAGTTCGTAAATTCTGTGAAGCCCGTCTATGAAGCCTTGACCGGAGCAAGAAGCTCCATGCTCATTGCAATCAAAGAAGTAATGCTCACAATCTCCCCATAACTTCAATCCATTCATGACTGACGTTCTTAGCTGTGTGCACCTGAAGGCATAGAGTCTGTACAAGTACTTATTGACTCTGTAATCAATGAGGATACAACATTTGCGAGCAAGCCACTGGATTTGCGCAACCAGCATGCCTACGCGGTCAAGGTTTGTTAATAACATCCGAGTCTTGGTATCGATCATCTAACCAGCAAGCCATAGTCCGGAGTCAATGGCCTTCTGGATGTGGCTCGACGAGCATACCGAGAGGCCACCGAAGACGCATATCAACAGGTCAACGAAATCGGAGGTATGTTTGGTGCCCTCTATTTTACTATGGATGGCTGACGACAACCACAGAATTGCACAAGCTTCCTCTCCAACTCAAGTTTGACAACCAGCGTCAATTTTTCATACAGGTCAACGCATTAGATCTTGAAGATCGTAATCTGCCTCCAGTCTTCACCAACGTTTTCCGAAAGAAGAACATGATTGAATGTCAGACGCTTGACCTGATGAAACAGAATCAGAAGATCGTCGACGCACACAACGAGATTGTTTTTCTGAGTGACACGGCAATACAGGAGCTGATATCGGAAATCCGAGAGTACATGGCTACGCTTTTCAAGATTTGCGAAAGTGTGGCGTTTCTCGACATGATAGCTTCTTTCACCCATCTTGTGACGAGTCAAGAGTATGTTCGACCAAAACTCACGGGCACGCTTGCAGTTAAGCAAGGCCGCCACCCCATTCGTGAGAAAATCCACTCGAATCAATTCATACCAAACGACTTCTACGCCACAAAGCAGCATCGCTTCCAGATCATCACTGGCTGCAACATGAGCGGCAAGAGCACGTACATCCGCACAATTGCACTCATGTCTGTCATGGTACAGATTGGTATGTTTGTTCCGGCCCAATATGCTTCATTTCCAATCCTTTACCAGCTCTTCGCTCGTGTCTCCATGGACGACAGCATTGAAGCAAACATGTCTACATTTGCTGCCGAGATGCGCGAGACAGCTTTCATCCTTCGGAATATCGATGCACGTAGCATGGCCATCATTGACGAGCTTGGACGGGGCACAAGCATCAGAGATGGGCTCGCCATAGCCCTCGCCATCGCCGAAGCTCTGGTGGACAGCAAAGCCTTTGTATGGTTTGCCACACACTTCCGCGACCTAGCCAAGATCATGGCCGAACGTACTGGAGTGGTTAATCTCCACCTTGCTGTGGACATGAAAGAGGGAGAATCCATGTCCATGCGATACAAGGTTGCCCCAGGCCCAGTGCAGCAGCAGCATTATGGCCTAGCGCTCGCCCGCATTGTTCCACTGCCACCTGGAATCGTCGAGAGGGCAACGGAAGTCGCGGAGCAGTTACAGCGGCACACCCAGCGCCGCAAGAAATTCTCAATGGCAGTCATTCGAGAACGTCGCCGCAAACTAATCTTGAATCTCCGAGAGCAGCTCCTGCAGGCCCAGAGCGGAGCCATGGAAGGCGAAGTCCTTCGCTCGTGGCTCAAGCAACTGCAGCGCGAGTTTTTAGTCCGCATGGGGGCCATTGAGTCTGAAGCCGCGGAAGCGGCGGCAGAGGAGTCGGACGTGGAAGATGAGACAATGACTGAAGCGGCGGCGTCGGAAATGACGGAGACGGTGCTCAGTGGTGGGAGGAGGGAGACTGCTATCGAGGTATCGGACGAAGTTTCTATTGACTCGGTCGAAACTGAGACGGCTAGGGATGATGGCGATGCGCAGTCGGATACGTTCATTGATCTTGGCATGTTTTAGGGGAGGTAATGTGGAGGTGTGTTTGCTTTTGAGGGGATCAATGTGCTGGGTAGCTTGCTTTGGTTTCTACAATACATGTGCTACACTGCTATGAGGCTCGTGGTAGTGAGTGATTGATGAAGTAGTGACGATGAGGTGGCTCGAGGATGGAGAGTGAACGCGGATGGCGCATCTCTGAGTAGCACAAATACCGTGTTCTGAGAATGGGGATCTGAAGTCCCAAGGCATTTGTGGTCTAATGTTAGTCATGCCCTTCGTAGTAGTTGGTTCACCCGTATCACCTATCTGTCTATACATACCACAGGCACTCCGTCAGCGGTGTCAAGATACCTATAAAACTTACCCACACATGAAGACCGCAACTATAACACAGCACAACCACAAGCACACAAGCACACAAAAATTTCTCAGAAACTCAAATATATATATATATGCATACACACCACCCAAACCGCCCACCTAACCTCCATACGCACAAAAAGCAAACAACCCCTCCACCCCTAAAACCCCAGCCATCCCAATTCCAAAACGCTACTAAACAACACGAACAACGAAAAGCGACGACAAACAAGCAAGCAAGCAAAAAGCAAAAGCAAGCAAAAAGCAAACCAGCCCCCTCATCCCACTAATAAAGGAGATACGATGTATAGATAAGACAGCACTCAGAAACGACAGAGACGGGAGATGGGAGATGAGAACGGAGATGGAGATGGAAATAGAGATAAACAGGACCGTTAATAGACTGCAGAAGAGACGAGACGAGAAACGTCAAGAAACGACAACGACGCTTTCCTGGCCTGGTCCAGCCGGCCTAGCTGCGTTGGAGGCAGAGGCAAGCCAGGCCAGGCCAGGCCAAGAAGCGTCGGAGACACCAACCATACCCTCTAAGCACCCAAGGCCGTAAATTTTTTCCCTTTCCTTCCTTCCTTCCTTTGTTTCCTTCTTCATTGCTTCTCTTCCGCTGCCGCTACATATCGCCGCCAAATACCTTGCGCGGCGGTTCTCGTGCACTCCCCCTTTCTCCTTCATTCCTCGCTTGCTTCCTTCCTTGCTTCCTTCATTTCTTCCTCCTATTTCCCGTTTTCCTTCTCTCCCCGTTTCCAAAAAAGCTGGCTTTATAGATTTACTGTATAAAAGTCCTGATAAACGTTGAAGTGTACCGACCGACCGACCAACAACAAACGCAAAAAGCACAAAGCGCTAAACGATGCTATGCTATGCTCGCTGCGTGGCGTCATGGCGTCATCATGAGGTATGTGTGTGTGAGAGTGTATGGAGTATGTATGAGTAGTGTGTAGGTATGTGCGCGAGGGAGAGAAAGTGAGACTGTGTGTGATGTGGTGTGTATGTCTTGGGGGTCCGTTCGTTCCGGTCCGTTCCGCGTGCCGTGGCCGCATGCGCATATGCCCATTGCCAAGCGTGAAAGGATGGATGGATGATGATGAGGTTCTTGCTACTATCGTGCTGGGGACAACACTAACAGAGAGGGGAAGAAACGTGCGCGCACCGTGCGCCCGTGACGCGCGTCCCCCCTCGCCATGCCCTCTTCCTCCTGCCCGGGCTGCCGCAGCCGTACGTGCGTGGGGAGAAGCAAAGGGAAATGCAGAAAAGTCAAAAGTCGATAACGTTGCGATACGATGGAGGTGGGGGGCTGCTTGGCTGAGGGGGGGACAACGACGAAGTGGGATGACATGAAGCGAGCTAGTGTGTCCGCTAGTTCACCGCGTTGCCCGACAGCGCCGTCAGGAACCGCGCGACGAGCCGGGCGGTGAAGTTGCCCGGCTGGTCTGCCTTGACGTGGCGTTGTTGCTGCAGGTACATGACTGTTGGGGCGGGTCAGGGTCAGCGGGGCTGTTCATGCATGCGGGGTCGCATAGCCTCACGTGGAGGCGCGTGCGGCGGCCGGCGCGAGATAGATGGGGTGGGGGTCGGGGTGGGGAATCATGCTTACAGTTTTGGCCCTCGTTCACGAGGTCCCGGAAGCCCAGCATCCAGGTCTTGCCCGGGCCGTCGGGGTTCCCGCGCCACCACTGCTCGAAGTCGCGCTCGTTGAGCGGGTTGGGGCTCTTGGAGCTGCGGCGCAGGAACAGTGCCATCACGAAGAGGAACTTCATGTCGATGGCCTCGCATGCCGTCTCGGCGCGCTTCTGTGCCATACGCGGGTCGAGTCGGTCCGCGACCGTCTTGTAGTCCATGATCAGGTGCACCGTCTTCTGCGTGTCCTCGTGGCACATGGCGAGGCCCAGCATGCAGACGAACGCGGACGTCCACTTGCCTGGCCAGGAAGTGCCGCGCTTGAGGATCTGCTGCAACTTGCGATACACAGAGTCCATGATCTGCTGGTGCAGAGAGCAGAAGAGGAACTTGAGTTGCCGGTTGACAACGCGAGGGCTGCAGAAGGTGCCGTAGGACGATGGGGGGATGTGTGGAGAGGTGGAGAGGGAGGAGAGAGCCTGCTGCCTGGACTGCTCGTCCAAGATGAGCGTGTGGCCCATGATGTAGGTCACAACAATGAGGCGAAGCACGTCGTGGAGGAGCCTCTTCTATTGGAGGGTTAGCTGGTGTCTTTGGATATAGAAAGCTGTCACTGACCTCGTCTGCAGCCTCCGGTGAGAAAGTCCTCATAAGCATGAGCAAGCGGTACTGGAAGTCATGCTCATCGTCGGAGCAGTACATTCTCGCAAAAGGCTCAAAGTGATGCTCAATGATGGTGTCCAGGTAACGAGAATAGTACTTCTGGTCCTCCTTTTCAATGTGCTTCATCCCGAGGGGCGGAGACATGTTCTCCGTCCGCATCGGCGCGCCAGTAGACGTGTTCTTGAAGTACTGGAACTGCCGCCTCGGCTCGTTCGTCCTTGGGTGGAACTCATAAGCTTCGCAGGCCATCGGCGGCAGGTTCCGGCCGGGGATGATCCGGATCCTAATGCGGTTGTTCGACCAGCCCTGCGTGTGCTGCTCAACAAACTGGAAGAGCGCCTGAGGCTGGTGAAGCTCGGTCATGCAAGCTAAAATGGTCAGTCAAGTTCGCAAGACACGGGTTCTGGATCTCATACATGGCAAGAAGTACTCCAAAAGCTCCCAAAGCGGCGTCCTGTCGCAAGGGAGTTGGGGGTGAGGGCCGTTTGGACGGTTCTTACGCTTTTCGCACCGTTGGCAAGGGTCGCCGTGCCCGCACTGTAGACAAGGGTTAAACTCTGGCCCACAAGAAGTAGCCTCTAGGGGGTGCTCCTTACACTATCCCTTTGCAAAGCGCAGGGCCAGCATGCGCCTACTTCACGCATGGCATTGGCATTCTTCCTCTTGTGAGCATCAAGGTGAGACCCTAGCTGCCTGCCGCCGTTTCTTTGTGCGGATGACTCAGATTGAGCCTCCTGAACATCAGAGGCAAAAGCAGGAGGACTCTCAGATGACTTTGGTATAATCATAGGCGGGCTATCATGAGTAGGAGTGCAGGCGTCAACCTGCATCGAGTTCCATGAAGCCTCTGACAAGGCCAATTCGATGTTGGCCGTGCGAGGGATCTCGGCGGGTCTCGGGGAAATGGCAGTTGGGTTGATAACGTAGTCCGGGATGCCATACGGCGATACAGGCGGCATGAAGTCCATAGACGTCTCAATGGCCATGGGCTGGTCCATCCCGTGGGCGGGGAAGTTACCCATGGCATCAGCCGGGAAGGTAACTCCCTGTGCTATTTGAGTCGGGCAGGCATATTGCTCAAAGGGGCTTCCTGAAAACATCGAGAACGCTGATTCATCTGGGGTGACGGGCATCTCGGGATACGTCGGATCCATGAGAGGACCCTGACCCATGGGACAGAGGTCGCTTGCGGACGGATACATGTACTCGGGACTGAACACATGGACACCTGCTCCAGCGTGGATGTTTAAGTGATCTCGTGGATGCTGACTGCTCCAGGGGGGGCTCATACCACCGACATGCTGATGAGGGACCAAAGCCGTGGCGTGGCCAAACTGCTGCTGGTACGCATCCTGCGGGAAGCCCATCATACTACCCGTGGGAAACTGGCTGTTAGAGTTAGAAACCTGCATACTAGGTTCGCTTGGAGATACGAGATCCGAAAGCTCGCCTGCGCCTGTGTAAGCGTGGGTTCACCCGCAAGAGGAAATCAGCCGCTACCTTCATGCCATTGGTTGCTCCAAACTCGTCCAGTCATGTCTCCAATGTTCTGCGGCAGCGGGGTGCTGTTCACAGCTTGGAATTGCGAGTCAATGCTCGGCCGTCCATGGGAGCTTTGCGAAAAACCGTCGCACGACATGACACTTCCGTGTCTGGAGGGAACCATCTCCCAGCTCTGCTCGCTCGGGGGACAGCCATCGGACATGTAGCCCTGAGCCGGGTCGAAAGGCGTGTCCAGCGGGGGAGTTTGGACCGACGAAGCCGGAGAGTTTGACAGGGCGTCCAGATCGGTGAAATCGGTGTCCATGGGCACATCCCACGCACTCGGCACATCGTTGTGGACTTGGGCGGCGGGAAAACTCGTCACCAGCGGCTGGACCGGCGGAGCTGGCGGGGCGTAACCGGAAAAGACGGAGCTGTGAGGCGACTTTGAGCAGCCGCGTTCGCTGCCGAAGGGAGACAAGTCGCAATCGCTGCCAAAGGTGGGAATGCCGTTCTGGAGGTCGTCGACGCCGGGAGGAAGCTCGTCTGGCGACATGGGACCAAAGAACATGCTGTCTGCGCCATTGCTGAAGTGGTAGGGCCCGTCAACCCATGGGGCGGCCATGGCTGTCTGCTGAGCCTACAAGGCAAACGAAGGGAAGGGCGGACTCCAAGTAGGCACCAGTTGGCTTATGACTTAGCCCATGCTCCGGTAAAAAAGACGATCAAGGGCCTGCCTCGAGGTCGAGGGCGGGGGTTAGCCGATGCCGACAGGAGTGCGAATAGAGTGTGCGCAATGACAGCAGGAACCCTGAAAAGATCTCCGAGAAGACGAACAGGAGAGGGACCGACTGGAACAAAAGCCAGCTGGGGCTGCACCGTTGCAAAAGAGAGAGCGGAGCAGAAAGAGCCCCGCACGGACGGTGAGGCTGGTAATGCAAAGCTGACGGATTGGGCTGACCGGTCGAGGGCAAGTAAGACCCAAAACCCGTGCGACGGACTTTTTGACTGGCGGCGCAGCTTTTTTTCTTATTTTTTTTACGAGCAAGCCCTGCCTATTGTATGTGTGCGTGTGTGTGTGTATACCTAATAAGCCAGTCACCAGCCCTCCCCCCTCGTGGTGCCAGGCGAGGCACACCGCTGGGGTCGGATACGTGGGAAGACGGGCCTCGAAGCGCTGCGAAGGAGCAGAGCCGGTGCACGAGGCCCGACAACGAATCAGCGCGTGCCAGAGCATCTTGCATCCGCTGATCCTCCAAGTGGCTTGCGTGCCGCGCCGCCGTTGCCTCTGTTCACTCAGAGTCCCACGGTCCCTTGGCTCTAGCACACGAAACCTCTGATGTGGGGTTTGGGCTGGCCTGAACAAAACCGCCGCCGTCCTGCCGAGCCAGCATGTTATCATCCATCGTCGGACCCGCAGTCGAGACCTCATATGTGCACATCTTAACCTTTCCCCTGGCCTTCGTTGCGTGTTCTTTCCGGCACCAACTAGCTGCACGCGGGTGACGGGTGACCTGAGACCTCGGACTCGGAGAGCGAGGGAAGAAACCGATCCCCACAGCTTAAGGTCGTGACCTTCCACTCCTCTACACACTGTTCGTCATGTTTTTTGTGGGCGGAGGAGTAGCTACCTAGAGTAGGAGGGATGGACCTGGGGGAGTAGGTAGGGTCACGCACCACCACCACCGCCTAGTACTGTGCCACCACTGCCACCACCATTTTCTACTCACTCATCCGTACAATCAAGTTTCTCCCCGCCACTGCTCGGAACTGTGGTGCCGGCACGTGACCTTAGATCATCCCGACAAGGCTGAGGCGTTGGCTGAAACGGTCGTAGGCCCTGAATTTGCGACGCGTCTTGCGTCACTGCCCGCTTCGACCTTGGTAGAGCGTTCGGCTATCGGATCATGTTCTTGGCTGCTGTTTCCCTTATGAACGCCGTTAATCGTCGCATCTTGTCCTCGAGCTCACTTTACTCGCCGTCTGCATTCGCGAATCACGACTTTGCCTCTCTCGATCGACGACGATACGCGCTATGGCAGGACGCGAAGACACGGCGACGCAGCGACACTACAAAGCACCCTACACCACGCACCGGCCAATCCCCACTGTCCAACGCTACCGCCAGGAGAAGGCCCAGCGCGGCACCACCGAAGAGATTGCCCAGGAGGAGCCTAGTTGGACCGAACGAGCTGAAAATGCCTACAAGACATACTGGAAGGGGGAGCAGCCCGAGTCGGCCAAGGATGCTGCCGACGGCTCGATCCAGCACTACCAGAGCACCAACAAGAACTTAGCGGATCAAGAAGGGCAAGGCGATGGCGACAAGCGTGTCGGCCTGGAACAAATGGAACAAGACGGACATGACGAGCATTACGAGCACAACGAGCACAACGAGCACAACGAGCGCGAGGACGAAGGCCCCAAGAAAGATGACCGAGGGTTTGAGATTGCAGAGGACACTTCCGAGGCCCACGTGGTCGGAGGGCAGGACCCCAAGGACAAACGGAAGCAAATGAAGAAGAGAAAGGAAGACACAGGTGGGCGCCAGGTCACGGATCCCGTAACCCATCTTCCCGTCACGATTCACGATTTTACGAAGAAAGATCTTAACAAGTCTCCCGAAAACGAACCTACTTCAGGCACGCACAAGCGTTCAGCTACTGGCAATAGTGCCAAGTCGAAGGATGATAATGAACTGCGGGATGAGACTGCTGAGTTGCAGTCGTACCATTCTGGCATGGAGATGATGTTCCCTCCGCCTAATTATGACAATGCACGGATTGAACTGGAGAAGATATATCAAACCGCAACCACCACTGGGCTGGGCCTAGTGGTTACCCTAATGGCAGTCCTGCTGGCATTGAGCCACATTTTCATTCGATCCACTTTGAGTGTTTACATCACCGCCCCCGCGGTGCTTCTGGCCACTCTAGGCCTAGGTGCTGCAGTGACGTGGGGAATGCGAGATTGGGTCACGAACAAGGTTGAGGCTGTGTGGGAAGACGAAGTGTGGGAGTCCGAGAGACAGCAAGGCAAGAGCATGGTAAAATCGGAAACGCCGGAATCAACGCAGTGGCTCAACTCGTTGATGGCTTCCATCTGGCCATTGGTCAACCCTGACCTCTTCGTCAGCATGGCGGATACGCTTGAGGTAAGGCTTGGGCTTTCTTTGCTTTACTTTCTGCCCGGCATCCCTATCCTGTGAGGCTGTTACATGGTTGGATTGCCACGCAGACTACGGTCTGGCATTGCCATCGCTGATGCGAACGTGTGCATATGACTATGTCATCGCCATGCCATCAGGCATGTTTCGCGCTCACGCGATGCAAGTGCGCGAAAAACGCGAGTTTTATACACACGCAGCGGCGTCTCAGTGGTGTCCATTTATACTTCAAGCAGCCACTGATGTCGCCCTGCGCTAGCCCCTTGTTCTTGACAACGCTAGGCGTTCGCTTGACTGGCTACCTGTTTGACCGGTCAACGAATGCTTGTTTCATGTTTCACCGAGAATACGATAGCTAACATATTGTAGGATGTCATGCAAGCGAGTTTGCCGAAACTTGTTCGCATGGTTAGCGTTGAAGACCTTGGTCAGGGCAGCGAAGCTCTCCGGATTCTCGGCGTCCGATGGCTACCGACAGGAGCTGCGGCTCAATCGGTATCTCAAGACGGTAAGCTGAGGAAGAACAGCGACCCAAAGGATAGTGATCGGACGGTCCCTGGCCAAGGCGAGGTTCAAAGTGATGATGAAAAAAATGGAAGCAACGAAAGTTTGCAAGATGACCAAGACCAAGAGAACATTGAAGAAGGCATGGAGGCAGAAGAAGGAGATTTCGTCAACATGGAGGTTGCATTCGCGTACAGGGCAAGGACTTCCAGGAAAGGCATCCGGGATCGAGCGAAGAATGCGCATTTGTACCTTGCCTTCTATCTTCCTGGAAACATTAAATTTCGTAAGTCTTTTAAACCTTCTCCAATCCTGGTATATTCACTGACTAGTTGCAAGCCGTCTGGGTTGAGCTTCACGGTCTCGTTGGCACCGTTCGCTTGAGGCTCCAACTCACACCAGACCCGCCATTCTTTAGCCTGTGCACTCTGACGTTCCTTGGACAGCCTAAGGTTGACGTCTCTTGCGTTCCCTTGACGCAGAAGGGCCTTAACATCATGGATCTACCTCTGATCTCAAACTTTGTTCAAAGTTCCGTGGATGCTGCCATGGCCGAATACGTTGCGCCGAAATCGCTCACCCTGGATCTTAAGGACATGCTTATGGGCGACGATTTCAAGAAGGATACGGCAGCCCGTGGTGTTATTGTCGTACGGATCAAGCGTGCGTATGATTTCAAAGAGGGAGATTCTGGGATGCTTGTGAAAAAGGGCTCTACGGACGGCTACATCACCGTTGGTTGGGCCAAATTTGCGAAGCCTCTGTGGTCAACTCGCATCATCCAGGCGGACATGGAACCCCACTGGGACGAGACTTGCTTTGTTTTGGTCACTTCAGACGAGCTCAATGTACAGGAACGCCTCCGTGTGCAGCTGTGGGACTCGGATCGGCATACTGCCGACGATGATCTTGGTCGGATTGAGGTCGACATCAAACAGATCATGAAAAATCCACAGTCTGATGGCAAGATACAGCAGAGGGTGGACGGCTTCAAGGCCCTCCAGGCTGGCGAGAGCATGCCCGGCAAGTTGGAATGGGAAGTGGGATACTTCTCAAAGACTCGCATCATGGAGTCCCAGTTGCAGCAACAAACTAGCTTCCCCGAAATCCGCACCATGGACAAATTGCAGGAGTTGGTGGATCAGGAAAGTGAGAGGAAGCTTCGGGAAAGCAAGCGGGATGAGTCTGCCGAGTTTGAGCAGCTGAAAGAGCAAGAGTTCAAGGTAATTTTTATAAACATGGCCATGGGAAAAATTCACGTTGCTAACAGCCCTCTAGGAAAAGGAAGACCAGCTCGTTATCGCGGCGCCTCCGCCACAAGATTACCCCAGTGGCATTCTTTCTATCACTATCCACCAAATTTCCGGCCTTGAACTGGGAGCTCTCAACAAGAAAAAGGCAGAAAAGCACGAAGATGAGAGCGAAGAGGAGGAAGAGGATGATGACCTGCCGAGCAGCTATTGCACCATCATCCTCAACCACCAAAAGGTCTTCCGCACCCGCACGAAGCCGAAGAACGCCCAACCCTTTTTCAACGCCGGCTGCGAACGCTTCGTCCGCGATTGGCGCAACACCGATATACACATTGGTGTGCGCGACGCTCGCGTGCACGAGGATGACACGCTCCTCGGAATTGTCTATCTCCCGCTCGGCGAAGTTCTGAAAGAACGCTCGCAGATCAACGGCCACTACCCGTTGCTTGGCGGCGTGGGTTACGGCCGCATGCGCATCTCGATGGTCTTCCGCTCAGTGCAGCTGCAAGCCCCACAGTCGCTGCTAGGCTGGGACTTCGGGACGCTGGAAGTGGCACCAGAGATCACCGGCTCAGACTTGCCGTCGGACCTGCTGGGCCACCGGCTGAAAGTGCGCACGACGCTGTCGAAGGGCAAGATGCAATCGCGGGGCAACGGGGTATGGAGGACGAGCAAAGACCGCACGATCAAGCTTCCGGTGCGCAAGCGGTACGCCAGCCCACTGGTAATCGAGTTCCGCAAAGCGCGACCAATGATGGACCCGACGGTGGCGTTTGCGGTGTTCTGGCTGAAAGACATGCCGGACAACTCGGAGACGACGGTGACGGTGCCGGTGTGGAAGGGCGGCGACATGAAGCGCGCAACGACGTGCTATCTGGACAGCTGCGGCGAGCAGGTCGGCACGCTGCGCCTCAGCCTCGTCTTCTGGAGCGGCATCAGCAGCTACCACGCCCCGCTGGCAGCACGCAACCCGGACCTGGGCCAGGTGATGGAGGTGCTGGAGACGGCGGGCGACAACGAAGAGATGGAGTTCGATACCGAGGGCTTTGCGTCGGACAGCTCGAGCAGTAGCAGCGATAGCAGCACTGATACGGACGACGACGACAGCGACGTCGCTGCTGAGGAAGAGACGTCCCGCTCGAGTTTGAGCAATGGTAGTGGTGGTGGCAGTAAGCGTGGCTCGAAGGACTTGAGTAAGGATGGTAAGAGGGGCCCGATCAGCTCGATCAGGGACTATAAGCACCATCGGCGCCAGCTGCACCGCCAAAATAGGGGCGTCATGCAGTGGAAGGTTAGTACATTTCTCCTCTCCCTCTCTCTCCCTCTCCCTCTCCTTCCCTCTCCCACTCTCGCTTTCTTTCTCTTTTCCGTCACAGGAAATGGCTAACGGCGTAGCACACAGGGCCCGCGCACGCTGCAGTGGATGAAGCATAAGCTCGAGCACGGCGAGCAGCATATCGCGGACAAGTTCAGCCGGCATACGCGCGAGCCGGGCATTGAGACTGAGGCGTAGGGGTAACGGTCCTGCGTGCTTGTGGTGGGTGTGTTGATTGGGTTGGGTTGGATACATAGTCTCTTGCTTAGGGACGAGGGAAGAGGAGGGAGAAAAGTTTGGAGTGCGTACATACTTGTGTATGTGGGTTGTAGTAGGGAAGGGGGTGTTGTTTGTGTAGGCCCTACCTGTACCTACCCACCTATCCTTTTGGCCGGTGGCGAATCTTGCATTTCTAGTACCCCTCTTGTAATGTATACGCTCTAGGACCTTTTTATTTATATTTAGCACTTGTGCTTATAGCCAAACAAAGAGTATTCTACAAGGACTGCTTGTATCCTCTATCTCGGTTGACGGCAACAGGCGTTAAACACACACAAAGACTGGCAGCCCGACAAAAAAGAGAGAATAAAGAGATAACCAGTATGACCATGTACTCCTTGCCTAAAAGTGACGCTCAAACCCCCTAGGCGTAAACGTAGTAGTGAGTTTTAACAAGATATAGACACGGTATTGGTGGTGGGCAGTGGGTGGAACCTCAAGAAAAGGCCATGGCTAGGTATGTTGAGCTAAAGATTTCACTAGGCTTTCACTTAGAGAATCACCATTGGTGATGTGGTTATCGGCTTTGGGAGAATAGTTGAGGTTTTCAAGAGAAGGGAGGAAGAGAAAGAGAGAGGGAGAAAGAGAGAGAGAGAGAGAAGAAGAAGAAGAAGAAGAAACATATCCGAATCCTCAGACAACGCCATTGGGAAACCGCATCCAACAGCTAGACTTCAATGACCATTTAGGCGGAATAGCAGTTTTCTTTCGTGCTCTTTCGAATGAACAAACCACGAGCTTCTACAAAGTTTGATAAAAGCCCAACAACGAACTTCATCACCTTCCCCCATCTGCGCACACCAAACCCCCTTAGCAACGCTGACGCTCGCCCAACCAGCACAACAACAACCCTCAACACCACACAGCAATACAGCTCAACACCCTCACCTACCATTCCATGCACACGCAGCACAATCCGCCCCTATTAAATTCTTCTAGAACCTACTCTACGTCCTTACTCTCTTCCTCCTCCCTCCAAGTCCGCATGATGCTAGGTCTTTTCTCCTCGAGGTGTAGCTTCTGTTCCTCTAGGTCGCGCAAGTCCTGCTAGAGTCTACCTAGCCTACGTCAAGCCTACGTTCGACTACCTCCGGCGGGTGCGGCCAGTTCGCGGAAAGCCACTCACACCAGCTTCTTGGGCTAATCACGTAACCAAGAGCCCGAGAGACAGACCACCAATGTCCTTATCGTCCGAGCAAGCAACCGCTCCTGTGAGGATGTCGCTTGCGTCGTTAGTGGGTGTCTGGGATCCCTGGCTGGAAATATATGTCCAAGTCGTGCGCCTACGCGCTGTCGCTGTTTGATGGAGCTGGGCGACGGCTTGCCACTGCAGGATTAGCCGTACTTCTTCAAGTGTCGGGTATCGCTTGTGGGTAGGTGTGTGGTGAATGGGTTGAACCCCATTTCTTCACTCCTCAGTCATTTGTGTCTGCGTGGTGTGGAGATCTGTTTTGCGTGGTAGCAGACATAATAGTAGAGGTCGTTTGTTGTTTATGCCTTTCCTAGGCTTGTTACAAGTCTTGTTGATTCCCCGGCCAGAGCGGCTCGCTCAAGATGTTGTCTCATACGAGCACGAGCAGCTAAGCAGCCTTTGATATACACCTATCATCGTTAATAGACGAAGCACACAGCATCAAGCGTCCCCACAGAGCCGACATCGAAGCAACACCAAATAACCCTAAAGCCATATGCCATTATTACATCACTAGCTACCTAGCTACCATCTAAGCCAACCGCACCCCGATCCCATAGCCCCAGTCATGTGCGCATCAAAGAGCAGCAGCATCAAGCCACCACGTAAGCATCAGTCAGTCATATGCTCGAGCAGGTCCATCAAGCCTCCGGTCCTATGCACGGATATCAGATGAGCCGGGGGGTATCACGAATCGCAAAATGCATGGTTGCAAGCAAGCTTGCTCGGTCCGCCGCCTTACCTTGCCTCGCCTTGTCTTGCCTTGGCTGTTGTAGCAGACGACGACTACTAAAAAGGTCCCGCGCATGGCGTGGCGCTTTAGTTGTCGACGCCAATGTGCACGTTCTTCTCGCCGGCGGGCAGCACCTCGGCTTCCTTCTTGCCCTTGAGCGTGGGCAGCTCGGCCATGGCGGAGCGGATGATGTCGAGGGCTTGCTGGATCTGCTCCTCGGTGATGACGAGGGGCGGCGCGAGGCGGATGATGTTCTGGTGCGTGGGCTTGGCCTGTCGAGCTTGTTAGTATCTTGTCGTCGAAGATGGTTAAGCGTTTGCGGTGCTGCGACGATAGAATACGTACCAGCAGACCCTTCTCCTTGAACAGCATGCAGAGGTCCCAGGCGCTGTGGCCGTTGGTCTTGCTCTCGTCGATGACAATGGCGTTCAGCAGACCCTTGCCGCGCACCAGCGTGAGCATGGGGTTGTCGATCTTGCGCAGACCCTCGCGGAAGATGTTGCCCAGCTTCTCGGCGCGCTCAACCATGTTCTCTTCCTGGATGACCTCCAGCGCCCTGATGGCGACGGCAGAGCCCAGAGGGTTACCGCCGTACGTCGAGCCGTGCGTGCCGGGCTCGATGGTGAGCATCACCTCCTTGGATCCCAGCACGCACGACACGGGGTACATGCCGCCCGAGATGGCCTTGCCCAGCAGCACCAGGTCCGGCTTGATGCCGCTCCACTCGTGGCACAGCATGCGCCCTGTCCGCGCGATGCCCGTCTGGATCTCGTCGCAGATCAGCAGCACGTTGTGCTTCTCGCACAGCGCCTTGACCTCACGCAGGTAGCTGTCGTCGGGGACGATGATGCCCGCCTCGCCCTGGATGGGCTCGACCAGGAACGCCGCCGTGTTCTTGCCGTGCTCCTCCAGCACCTTGCGTACGTCATCGACGTTGTTGTAGCGGATCGGCTCATGGGTCGTCGGGTTCTCGCTGCCGATACCGGGGAGGTAGGGCCCGTAGTTCTCGCGCGACTCGGGGTCGGTGGACATGGTGATGGCGGCAAACTACAAGCATGCTGTTAGCTTCGTTGCTCTTTCGGACTGCCATGCCATTATGCGGAAACCTACCGTGCGGCCGTGGAAGTTCTCCTGCACGCTGAACACCAGGGCCTTGTCCTGAGGAATGCCCTTGGCCTTGTAACCCCACTTGCGGGCGATCTTGACAGCCGTCTCGACGGCCTCGGCGCCCGTGTTCATGGGCAGCACCATGTCGAAGCCGAGCGTCTTGGTGACGTACTCGGCGAAGCGGGGGAAGACATCGTTGTAGAATGCACGGCTGCTGAGGGTGAGACGCTGTGCCTGCTCGACGAGGGCCTTGACGAGCTCCGGGTGGCAGTGGCCCTGGTTCACGGCGCTGTAGGCGGAGAGGAAGTCGAGGTAGTGCCTGGATAGCGGCGGTTAGGTGAGGCTCAGGGCGGAATGGTCGGGGTGGGGGCGGAAACTCACTTGTCCTCGGGGTCCCAGACAGAGCAGCCAGAGGCCCTGGAGAAGACGATGGGGAGAGGGTGGTAGTTGTGAGCGGCGTATTGGTGCTCAGCGTGGTAGGCCTCATCCGAGGATGATGCACGGTAGCGGTCGGCGTTGCCATTGGCCGTGGTGCTAACTGCGGAGGGCGCCATGTTGATTAGGGTCAAGAGTCTCGATGTTTAGTGGGGCGGAGATCGATAGGCGGAAGAGGGCTTGAAATGGGCTTCTTGGAGTTGGGAGAAAGGGCAGGACGGCGGATTTGGGCGTGCCTTTATACTAGAGGGAAAATCTGTCTCGTGGGCGACCTCGGACTCCATCTAGCCTCCAACTGCACATAGGGGAAGAGTTGAGCTTTGCATCGTGTATACCTGCGCTTAGCGGACAGTGTTGGTAAACTGAATCGTAACGCTCCCCTCAAGCGTAGGCCTGTGCACCGACTGCTGTCAACTGGCCCGCTTCCATTGGCCACACCCACCGAGAGCCCCGTTTTCTTGACCGGAAGAGGCCTGGCGCTGGCATCCTTGCTCGGATCTGCAGAAAGAGGCTCTTGCGGATATCGCTGGCATTTATCTACGAGTACAATCGCTTGGAGTTCATAGGTGGAGGACAAGAACCTCGGAGCCTCGAGGTTTTCTACTTATCACGTCGCACACTCATTGCACGACACCCCTTCACCTCACACCTCAGGCCAACACCAGCAAGCACTCTATCTTTTCCTATCTGAGTTTGCTCCACTAAACCTACACTTGCCTCTTTCACGGCTCCCCCGACAATTTATTCTTCATCTTGTCACAGCAACCTCACACGTCACTTGGCTGCCTACTGATCCTATCAAGTACTCTTTGGGTGGTTACAAGTGCGATGGCGCTAGAGTATCCCGCGAGAGTCCAAGTATGCAAAGTTGTCAAGATCACAAGTAGGTCATATACCTGAGGTGTGGTATCACGCAATCTCCATGTCTTCGCTTTGCCCCTCTAAAAATACTATGCATGCAATGACGTCCCGTGTTTCAGGTGTAGATCCCGATTCCTTCGGACGGCGCGGTTGCCGACTCACATACTTCGCAGCACGTCGTTAGCCGCTCGCTACGCGGGATCGCCCATCTCCACCTTAGGAAGGTAGTTGCCTGGCAAACAAGTGGAGGCGGGGACCACGTCGCCGTCTTGGCTCTGGTCCTTATAAACCCGACATCCCGTCTCATCAGCATCCATCCTCATTTCATCTTGACATCCACAAAGTTGGCAAGAGAAGGTGAGTAAGCTCAATGTTAGACTCCAAGCATGAGCTTATGAACCTCGCCCTACAGTGTACTCGACACTTCAGTCACAACAAGCAGGCTCCCACGTGAGCTAGACTTAGCCATACGTGCCATCTCGTGACCAAAATGGCCGCCTCGGATGCTTTTTCCATGATCTCGGACACGAAAAACAACACACTATTCGAGGAATATCATGAGCGAACCTCAGCCAAAGGCAATAACCTTAATGTGCAGTTGGTGTCTGCTCTTCGGGCCCAACACCCCGAACTGATCATTACCACAATCCCCAAGCCGAACTGCCCGTTGATCGCCTTCGCCTCAGCTGGTTACGCCACTGCCGAGCTCGACACGCAAACCGAACCGGTTGTAAGTTGGCGGGGCTTTGCTCCCCCTTCTCATCGTGGCGGATCAGTCTCAGTTGCGGACTTCAAAACCTTTGCCAAATACCACTACAAGTGGAACAATGAAGATTTCATCGTCTACACGATCCTAGTTGGGCTCGACGTTCTCCAATACGTTCTCAAAGAGCCGACCGAGGACGAGTCTCCGCTCTCGAACTCTTCCGTTACTGATAAACTCATAACTACCATCGGTGCATGGTTGACCAAAGATGCCCCGGCTATCTATGTTTATGACCGATATTGGCGACGGAGCAAAGAATTGTGGGAAGAGGTGCAAAAGGCAAGCTGGGACAAAGTAATCCTTGATCCAAAGATGAAGAAGTCATTGGAAGAGGTCTCGAAGAAGTTCTTCGATTCGAAAGACATCTACGACGAGTATGGCGTTCCATGGAAGGTTGATATTTCTGGTCCAAAAAACATGATACCTTTTTACTAACAACGAACAGCGGGGCCTTATATTCCATGGTCCTGTTGGGAATGGCAAAACCATATCGGTCAAAGGTAAGCGTCGGGTATTTCAAAAAAGACTTAGATGTAGAACTTATGGATTTGTACAGCTCTCATGCACAGCCTTTATCAGCGAAACCCGCCAGTTCCGACATTGTATGTCAAATCAGCTCCGTTCACTTACAACATCGGAGCTGTCTTTACCATGGCGCGGTCCATGAGCCCCTGCCTCCTGGTACTCGAGGACATTGACACTATTGTCACTCCTCGGACTCGCAGCTACTTCTTCAACGAAGTTGATGGAATAGCAAGCAATGATGGAATCCTTATGGTGGCCAGCACCAACCACCGTATGCAACCCGATCACAGATATCAGAACAGTGGTTAACATTGAGCAGTCGAACAACTAGATCCTGGCCTCTCAAAGCGGCCAAGTCGATTTGATCGCAAATATCTCTTCCCATTGCCTTCAAAGGTATACATCCAGCCACTGACTTATTTAGAACCCCGACTGATGTCTTGCAGGATGAGAGGGTTCTCTACTGCGAGTACTGGAGGAAGAAGCTTGAGAAAAAGCAATCCATCGACTTTCCAGAAAAGCTCTGCCCTGCGATTGCCGACATCACAGATGACTTCAGCTTTGCTTACCTTCAAGAAGCTTTTGTCGCCACGCTGCTCGATATTGCCCGGTCCGACGGCAGTGACTCAGATGACGAGGACGGCGAAGATGACCCGCTTGACAAGTACGTGCTGTGGCGCGTGATGAAGAAGCAGGTACAAATCCTTCGAGACGAAATGGGCGACTCTAAGCCACCCCTAGCGGAAGCGTGTGACTCAGCTGGAAGCACGGCATTCGCCTCGGCATACGAGGAGACGCTTCCAATGCTGGAACAAGCTGCGCGGCGCGGCTCAGCTGGGCGCCTCTCTAAAACGCCGGGCCAGCATGCGGCATCACACTTTTTTGACGTGGACAGCGCTGCTTCGAAAGCCGGGGAAGCTGATCTGTATCGCCCTGCGGGTATGCGGGGATACGAGCATGGAGCTGCGATCGGGCATGGCGTCTGGGAGCCGTAAAGATGGATAGACCTTCCGGATCGGGTGGGTCATGTGGCTGTGTCATGCCGAGACCCGGTTGGACAGCTCGTGGTCGGTAGGTATGTGACAGCGTGAACTGCTTTATGGGAGGCGCAAAGAATCTATTATCTGACGGTATTACATACAACCATCTCTAGTGGTGTGAGACAGCATTTGAGCATGACTGGAATGACTGGAATAAGCTCCTGCGCAGATATATATATCAGTGTCTCGATGTAGGCCTGGGCGATTAAAGACTGATATAACTAAATCATCAACAGATAGCTAGGATCTCGTCGGGACTTCAGGAGCGGACATTAACTACCCCGGAAAATGACGCTGTGATGAGGCGCACTTGGGCACGAGATGGCAGGGGTATCCATCGCCTACCCCGGTGGCTTGCCTTCACCGGTGAGCCCGGGGCTGCGGGAGACGGATGCCGCGCAGTCAGCGACATCATAGCTCCTTGGCATGCGGCTCTTACGGGCAACATTGCACGAAGCGCCGGGCAGCGTCGAGGGCCAGCAGGAGCATGGGAAG
Source organism: Aplosporella prunicola CBS 121167 (assembly GCF_010093885.1). Lineage (NCBI taxonomy): Eukaryota > Fungi > Ascomycota > Dothideomycetes > Botryosphaeriales > Aplosporellaceae > Aplosporella > Aplosporella prunicola. The sequence goes on from NW_022983540.1 coordinate 554,571, forward strand.
TCGAAGATGGTGTCCGCCTTGCAACATGATAGGCAAACATGGGAGCGCCCGGGATCCCGCTTACACGGCACACACGAAAGCCAAATTAAAGGCAGCGGAAAGCCTCATTCACGTGCCAGAGACCTCTCTCAGCTCCTGCGGCCAGCCTGCCCGCCGAGTATATGAGGCAGCCTTGTCGTCGCCGTCGTTCGTGACACCTGCTTCCTGACCTTTCTGGACGTTCCCGCACTCGGTTCTGGAAACCTGCCTCTCCCAGCTAGTCTAGTCCCGCCAGTTTCGCCTCAACCAGGCCCTACCTACCTACCACGACGACAAGTTTGATAGGGCTTATAGAAACAAAAACAAAATAAAACAAACAAACAAAGCAAACAAATACCAAGCAAAAATTCTTTCCTCCAGGCACCGAACGGACCGTGAAACCCACCTCTTTGCCGCATGGCTGCCAGACACGGACCGCGGACCCCCAGAATCGCAATCGCGTCGCCGCCGCGCGAGACCTGGATCGACGTCAAGTTCAAGTTCGGCGCAGAGGAGGACCTCGTCGACCCGCTCTTTGGCATCCAGGGCGGCGATGGCGACGGCGACGGCATTGACTGGCCCTACGCGGGCACGGAGACGGCGGACCTGCCCCTCGCCCTCGCCCTCGACACCAGCAGCAGCAGCTCCGGCTGCCACGCAGCACAGCGGCGCGCCTGCGCCTTCCCTGCCCCGCCCTCGCCATGGAGCGCCCCCGCGTGGGCCACGCCCGGCGCGTACAGCGTAGACGGCATGCCGGCCTTCGCGGGCGGGCCCTACGAGCCCTTCGACCCCCTCTTCCTCGGGCCCCAGTCTGCCGCTCTTGTCAACGCGGGACCGGGCCCTAGCCCCTATGCCTGCGGTGCGGGGGTCCCGATTCCGATCCCGATCCCGCTGCCCGCCCGCTCGGAGTACTCGTTTGGCTCCGAGTCGAGCTACGCGCCCGCGGCGTCTTGCGCCGAGACGGAGGCGATGGAGCTGGATGCGCTGTTTGGGTCTGAGACCAAGACCGAGACCAGGCGGAGGAGTCCTTGTGTGCAGCAGCTGCAGCAACAACAACAACTAGCGCCACCACAACAGCATCCACAACGCCAGCAACAACAGCAACAACGCCAGCAGCAACCCGAGCACACGCACGCTCAACCGGCAACCCCTTCTTCGTCCTCATCGTTTTCGTCCTCCTTTTCCTCCACCTCCACCTCATCCAGTTCTCCCCCGACCACAGCCTTCGCAAAGCTCAGCTGGATCCACTGCGGCCCCAGCGCCTCCTCGGGGCGCCTCGTGACGCTGCAAGATTCGGAGGCCGGCGCGGGGGCGGGGTGCAAGCGGCCGCGCGGGCGGAAGAGCCCGCTGACGGCGGCGCAGAAGCGCGATGCGGCGAGGATGAGGGTGCTTAAGGCTTGCGAGAGCTGTCGGCGGCGGAAGGAGAAGGTTTGTGCCTTTGTTTCCTTATCTTTTTGTTTTTATTTATTCCTTGCCTGCTGTGCTCGGTGCGGGTGGGGATTGGGAGTTGGGAGTCGGGGGCTGCGTGGGTGTTAGGTGTAAGCTAAGCGCTTGGTTGCTGACGTTGCGCAGTGCGATGCTGGCGTCCCTTGTAGGGCGTGCATCGAGCACTACAAGCTCGACCATGTGCAGGTGCCTTGTCGCGGGAAGCTGCTCTCGGACGAGGCGCTGCATGGCGCGCCGGCTGCTGCTATGTCGAAGAGGTCGCTGGCCAGGGCCGCGAGAGTGGACCATGGAGGCTTTTAGGTTGGTTGGTATGCTATGCCAGAACCCGACCAACTTCTTCCATTGTCCGAGTACGAACGGGGACGCTTTGCTCCATCACGGATCTATTTAACTTGGGTCGTCTTCTTCTCCTCTCGCTGGTCTGTGTTCTGGGTGTATTCCTCGGAAGAAAACTATAGAGCCGAGGATACCTTTGAACTGTTGTTCTGGGGACGGAGTCCAGAGTTTTTTATTTCTGGAAAACAGCTTTGTCCTTCTTCCGGACTGGACCTGGGCCAAAACTCAAAGGCCAAGCATGGATTTCTTGACTCTGGCGGATGTCAACATCCAGCTCATGCATACATGGACCTCAAAACAAACACGAAACATCAACTGGTAAAAAGCCCAGCGCTCGCGCCATTCTAAAGCAGACGTCGACACCAGCGCAAAGAAACATCTACTGCCTTTCCGACATTACATATTGTTCCCAGCCAGGCGCGGCGCCACTCCTGAACTATACGCGGCCACGACCAACTCGTATGCGAAAACAAAGCAGAAAAAAGGCCAGCAACACCGTCAACGACTTTCCCCAAGGTTAAGAAATAAGCACAACGCCAAAAGGAGCGCGCTTCATAAGTGCTCCCTATAAAAAGACCTAATCAAACACGCATACTTATATCGACGTTTCCTCCTCCTCCTCCCCCTCTTCTTCTTCTTCGTCTACTGTATTTCTCATAACTATAGATTTCCTACTGGGAATATTGGGTACTGGCGTCTGGACTAGAGAGGCTAGAGGCTTTGCGGTTTCCTTTATCTCTGCTTTCTGGCTGCAGGCTTACTGTTCGTTTCGCGAGTTTTTCGTTGACTGTTTAAATACGCGTCTGGGTTTGTTGGGTAGATGAATAATGGGGCGTTGCTGTTGTCAATGCTAGATTTGAATAGCATTGGATAACTTGCACGCCTTTTATGTCTGTTGCACCTGCCTCTCAGCCGCATAACAAGCGAAGCATATAGCTACCTAGCCACTATCGACTGTAGTATTGTAGCTAACTATAACCACATAAAAGAACATTTCGTGGGTATAGCGGAGGTGAAAAAGTGCGAGGACACAGGAGTATTCGAAGACATATGAGGGTATGGGTATGCATGGGTATGAGGGTATTTTACAGAAGTATGAGGGCAGAAGGTTAAGTGTTAAGAGGGGTCACATACTTTTGCAAGTGAGAGAGGAAATAAAATAAAATAATATAAATGAAAAAAAAACAAAAAGACATAAGGAATCGAACTCGTCAGCGATTCAGTCGCCTGACTTAAGTAATGAGCACTCTGGTCAAGGGGTAAACACCAATTTGGCTGTCCTGCGATAAGTGAGTTAGAATTTGGAGAAGGGAGCCCGCCTGAGGAGACGAGTTCGATGCTTAGAGACTGGAGTCCCCTTAATATATAGTATATATTTATGTCCCCGTATCCCTATCACGGGGCGTAGTACCATGTGAGTTTATAACGGGGAAACCGTCAACGCGAGCTTGATTAACAGTGGAGGATCATTCCGACCTATTGACCAGCCTCAATAACAAAAAAGCGACAATGGCGCTGTCCTTGGCGCCCTCTTAAGAATCACTCTTTGTAACCACACCTTGCCAAGCACGAAGCACAACCATCCCAAAACAGCAACACGACGTCACGGCCATACTCCCGCGCACTTCTCAAAGACACCTCCCGCCGCAGGTTTATTTTTCTGGCATTTACATCACATCCCCACCCAACGAAGCCCCCAATCAGCGCCGCCAATGTACCGCAACCATGCAGCCCGAGCACACGAATAACGCCCGCGCAACAAAGCGCCTTGTCCACCCGCACGTCCAATTCCTAAAAGAGGGCTTAATAACGTCCATTGAGATGCAGATACAGCGAGAGCTGGCGCGCTACTTAAACCGCACTGCAGTATCCCGCCTCAATTCGCCTCCAGTCCACAGCGACATTCCCATTCCCAGAAAAGGCAGAAAACAGACACGACGATGGTGCAGGTCACATACCTGCTCACAAGCGCGCTGACCGCGCTCGCAGCCGCGCAAAACGGCGCAGCATCAGACTTCACGGCGGACAATGACGGCGGCGCGGCGGCAGAGGTGCACCAAAACAGCAAGCGCGTCATCAACAGCAACAACGACGGCGGCGTCTACTGGTGCGAGCGCAAGGACTACAAGGGCAAGTGCCGCTACACGCACAAGCCGCTCGGCACCTGCATGTGGATGAACCGCGACCCCCGCAGCATGTGCCCCGACCGCAACTCCTGGGGCGACAAGCCCATCTACTGCGAGCTCTGGAACGAGGAGGGCTGCAAGGGCCGCGTCGCCAACCTCGAGTACCCTGGAAAAGCGAACTTGGCCCAGTGGTATAGCCCCAAGATTCGTGCTACTGCCGCCTATTATTGGCCTTTGCCGGCTAGTGTTAGATGTTTTAAGAAGAAGTGAGATTCGGGGTTAGAGTTGCGAGCGTGTTGGCTTAGGCGGCTGTTTGGAGACGGTGCCGGATTGTTGATGGTTGGACTTGTGTATTAAATACCCTAGCAGTGTAGCTGTAAGGCAGTATTGGTTAAGCAACACTCAGGTTAGCAAAGTCTTGTAAACCCAGAAATACTGCCATGTGATGACGGTAAATAGAGCGGGCGGGAGAAAAGAAGACCAAAAAACCGCACCCCAGAATGTTAGCGTACAAACACCGGTCCCAAAGGTCTGGCGTTTCCGACTGGGACGACACCCGACTTACCAGAACGCTACCGGGAGCGCACAACGCCAGACAACGTCGCCGTCGCCACTACCATTACGCCGCCCCGCCACTGTGCTTCCAGTAGCAAAGCGGGCACCACCACAACCACCACCACCACCTATTCCCTCGCAAGCAACTCCCTAAGCCTGCGCAACAACACCTCCAAAACAGGACTGCGGTCAGCCAACTGCAACCCCAACCTCTGATCAATCAAGCCCGCAATCTGCATCTCCAGCTCGACCGCCCTCTGGCGCTGCAGCAGCTGCACACGGGGCTCCCAAAAGCGGTCCAGCGGGTTCTGAGGCACAAAGTGGCGCGGCAGAGGCAGGTTGTTCGCTCTGTAAAACTCGGTCAACAGGACGTTCACGCGGAGGACGGCCGCCTCCCAACCGATGCCGGGGCTGGAGTGGAGAGGAGCGTCAGCATGGCCGCCATGAGCGAGCGTCGTGGCGCTGGATGTTGGGCTGCAACTTACATCATCAAGCCCGCGTTGGTCAGGATCCAGACCGCGGCGATGACCAGCTCGATCGGCGGCTGTGGCTGCTGTGAGCCGCTGCCCGGCGCGCTGCCCGCTGTCTCCTGGCTCTGCGTGTACCGCGCTGCTGCGATGGGGATTACGGAGGGTGTCTGGGTGGGCGGGGCGAGCGATGCGGCTTGCGTGGCTGACGTCGATGCCTTGGAGTGCTCACTGACGGAGGGAACGGATCGCTGTCTCTCAGCCTCATCCTTCATTTGGTGTTAGTATGATTCTGATCATCTCAAGTAGGGTGTTAGATGCACTTACATGGGTGAGGGCTGCCGATAGCTCGGCAACCTGGCTCTCCCTGCGCCGGACGCGCTGGTGGAAGATCGTGCGCTCGTCGTCGTCGGCTTCGTAAGCGGCGGGAACAGGGACAGGAGACGCCTGGGCTTCGGTCGCATTGTCAACGGAAGTGAGGACGCCAGCGGCATCCGTGGAGTTGCGGCGAGAATGGGCGCGCCAGCCAGTGGATGAGGCGGAACTACGACGCGGCTGATCACGAGCGCCGATGAAGCCGAGGAGGTTCATCGACGCGAAAGAGCGCTGCCTAAGGTTTGAGTCAGCTCAGTGTTGCTGGCGGAAAGACCTAGTGGATTCCATGTGAGGTTAGGATGACTTACAGTCTGTTTCTGTTGGTGTTGGTGCCCTCGGAGGGACCGTTGACAAGACCGTTCGTGTCGATGTCATTCGTGGTGTTGTTGCGCTTGTGGCCGCGTTTCCTGAGGGGACCGAAAGCCATCGTGATAGGGTTGGAAAGGCGATGGAAATACGTGAGATTTAGTAGGTCAGCGTGAAATAGAAAAGAAGATGTAGTGAGACCATCGACAGTCACTAGACGTGAAAGAGAAAAAAATGGTTAGAGTGATAGTGATCTGGGGTTTAGGAAGCTTAGGTCTAGTGTGAAAGCCGTTTCAGTCAACCGGCAGAGATATCGGAGGCAAATTTCCTCTTGATTGACACTGTTTGTGCACCTTTGTCCGTTTGCTTCACACTTTATCTGTCACCCTCTTACCAGTCACAAGGCTAACCGAGAAGAGTAAGCCGAACGATGAATACCTACTCCATCTAGATGCGGCAGGCTGAAATCTTTGTTGTAACCTAGACCTGTTCAACAATGCGTTTCAATGTGAGGTTGACCCGAATGAGGTCTGACAACTTATGAGTGACTGGTGTTGAATTCTCCGGAGGGCTCTGCAAGCCGCCTACCGTGCCCCTCATATATACAATATCTACCCTGTTCCCTTTTTTTAATCCGTCATTCCGTCATCCTGATCTCGTTCCAACATGATTTAGCGACAAGGAGCATCGTACAGAAAATTTTCATAGCAGCCAATGGCAGCTACATTCACGCAAAGGGTAGTGACGTGAGCAGCATAACTACCCACATCACTCCCACAATGCTTCATCAACTTCATAACGTCATTCACTTAAGCCTCGTGCTCCTTCCTGAAGGTGTTAAGAGCGCCAGCAAGGTTGTACTGGCTCTCAATACCCTCGATACGGTGAGTAGAGTTGATGTTCTTGACAAGGGTGATCTGCCAGCAAGTAGCACCACCCTGGCGAGAGGTAATCGTGGAGTAGGCAAGGAAGTACTCCCAGATCTGTTCATTGGGTTAGTGCTGCGCCAAACATACGGAGTTAAGGAAACATACCCTGAACCACTTCTTGCCGTACTTGGCCTCGACCTTCTCACGGTTGCCCATCCAGTTGCGGTACCAGCGCCAGAGAGTAGCCGAGTAGTGGACACCGATCGTGTCAATGTGCTTCACCTCGAAACCAGCACCCTCAAGTTTGTCGATGACGAAACCAAGAGGAGTAGAGGCATCGGCACCAGGGAAGATGTACTTGTTCATGAAAAGACCCCAGATAAGGTCCTCGTACTGCCAGCTCTTACGCAGACCGGCAATCTGGAGGAAGAAGGTGCCATCGTCGTCAAGCATGTCGTGGACCTGGCGAAGGAAGCCAGACAGGTGGCGAACACCAACGTGCTCGGCCATCTCCAGGCAAGTAATCTTGTTGTAGCGGCCCTCGGGAACAGGGATATCACGGTAGTCCATGCAAAGGATGCGGCTCTGCTCCTCGGGGATACCCTCGCGGCGGAGACCGCTGTTGCCCCAAGCAGTCTGGTTGCGACCGAGAGTAATACCAGTAACGTGAGCACCGCAGTTCTTGCTAGCGAAGCGGGCGAGGGTACCCCAGCCACAGCCAATGTCCAGGAGACGCTCACCAGGCTTGAGGCCGATCTTCTCGCAGACAATAGCAAGCTTGTTGTCCTGGAGCTGCTCAAGCGACTCCTCCTCGTGGATGTTGGAGATGATACCGGAAGTGTAGATCATGCGAGGGCCAAGGAACCAAGCATAGAAGTCATCACCACGGTCGTAGTGGTCACGAACCTGCTCCTCGTCTGTGGATGTGGTTAGCGCAATGGCGTTTGCATACGGGACAACATAGCTTACCCTGAGAACGAGTGTGCATGATAACCTCGGGCATCATGCCAGTCAAGAAGAACCAGAACAGGCCAAGGGTGAAGCGGAAGTCAGCCCAGTCGTGCCTGTACTCGAGAACCTCAAGGCAGTCGCCCTTGAAGTCGACCTCGCCAGCAAAGTACTTCTCGTGGAAGGTCTCCATGGGGATCTTGTTCTTGCCATAGTACTTGTCACGATCATCCTCGCTGTGGAACTCAAGGTAGTGCTCGACGGGCTTGCCGGGGAACCTGGCCTTCTCGTTCTTGCGAGGGCTCATGGTCGAGGCAACAGTCCAGAAGGCCATCAGAATGGGGATGGCGCAAAGGATGGCGAAGAAGATCCATGTCTTGATGCCTCCGCTGAACTTGAAAGTAAGGTACAGCGGGATGCCACCAAGAAGAGCGAAGAGGATGTTGTTGTTGAAAGAATCGCTACCGGCGCCATCGGCGGGCAGAGGAGCGTTCTTGATGGCGGGGTACTGAAAGCAAAGCGCAGTTAGCTGGATTGTGCTCTTACGAGATGATGAAAGGCCCGTTGGTGGTCAATGGCACGCCGTCATGGTTCTTACCGAAGTCGTGCGCACGCCGTAGTTCTCCGCCGGAGCTGGAGTGTGGGCGGGAGGAGTCTCGATGAACTCGAAAGACTCCTCCGAGGGAGCCTTGTTGTCTGCCATCTTGAGCGAGCAAGACAAGCCACAGACGGAGGAAGGTGATGGAGGTGGTCAAGCAAGAAGAGGTTGGCAAGCTTGCTTTTGTTTGGAAGTGCGCAGCGGTGTCGCGGCGCACAGGGACTTGTGCGTGCGTGCATGGGCCAGCACACGACCACGTTTCAAGCCTGCCATCCCTGCACGCGAGCTACGGTGATCATGACCCCGCGGTTGACCGTTGACAGCAATTGGCTGCGAATCTGTGTTACTCGCAGTTCCGGTTCACTGCCATGTGAGCTCGGAAGTCTGCATGTCCAAACATTCCTAACTGGTACCGAGAATTACGCCAGCTCTATCTCTATCTACCCATTATTATCACTCCGCCAGTGCTTTCAGTGCCTTTTCAACCTCCTGCTTCACCACCGGACTCTTCTCCGTCTGCTTCTCCTTGTCCAGCCTCTCCCCAAGCACCTCCCTCGCAAACGCCTTTTCCTTGGTCTTCGCTAGAGCAACCAAGGCCTGGCCCCGTTTGAACCTCATGGCCTCGCTGAGCCCCTCATACCTGCTATCGAAGAGCAAGCTTCCCAGAACCTCTTTCATTGCCCCTTCGTTTCCGGCAGCGAACCCTTGGTCCTTGGAAAGGAGCCGCTCGAAGAGGGACTGCAAGCCTTCGAAAGTGGCAGCGTGAATGGCGCTGGCGTGGAGCGTGTTTAGCTTAGCAATGAGCTGAAGGGCGCGGAGTGTCGCCGTTGACAGAGCCTTATCTTGCAACACCATGGGATTGATGGCTGATTGGAGAGAGAAGATAGCACCTGTGACGGTATTGTCACGACTGTGTTGTGTTAGTATGGATATCATCCGTTAAATATAAGGGTCTCGACATACAGCTTCTCGTTTTTCCTGACGTCTTCGCCCGCGTCAACATCCATCGCATCATCGTCTGATGTTGTTGCTTCATCAACGATCGGTTCAATGATATCGAAGATAGTCTCGCTCATGTCAAGGTCGGTCCTAGCAGCAGCAACTTGGCCGAGTGGCTTAAGAGCATGCTGACGATACGTCTTGTTCTGACGTTTTGCTTCTCTGACGACGACCTGGACCTATGTTAGCAATCATCTTGTCCTCCTTATACAAAGGAGTACCAACCTTTTTAATCTGATCCGCAACATCCTTTTTCGCCCTCCATAATTGGCCACCTCTCTCAACGAATTTTGCAAACGCCTGAAGCACGACCTCTTTGCCCTCCCAGGACTTGCCGCCTAAAGCCTTGTCCAAGGGAGGCCAGATAGTCTCTGCGTTAGCCAGACTGATGTCTTCGATGCTCGATGCCAAAGCGTTGGCAGCTTCAGCAATCGACCTGGCCGCTGTATGTTTCAAGGTCCAGCGCGGGCTATCAAGGTGTTCCGTGGCTATTGCCACTATGTCCTTGACATACAACTGAACGGCACGAGAACCGCCGACATTATCATCCCAGGTTTTCGCAAACAGCTCTTTTACATGTGGCTCGCTGTCGTGCTTCGCCACAAAGATGAACGGCAAGAGCTCAGCGCTGAAAGCATTAAACCTGTCCGAGGCACTTTTTGAGATGGATTGTACAATGTCGCCTGAGTGTACGCGGTTACGGTCTTCCTCCGTTGTGAAGTAGAGCTTTTTGCTGAAGGCGATGAGTGCAAGAATTTGCTTGTCGGAAGCCTGCCGTGAAACGTAGCCAGCGGCGGCGGCATATGATGTCGAGACTGTTTCGTTTCGGTCGTAAATGTGCTTCTCGATGAGCTTTAGGAATTGATCTGCGTAAGGCTTGAAGACAAAACTGCGCCGGGTACTCATAGACACTAGAACTCGACTGACACCTGTTTTCGAGGGCAAGCCTACAGCGCTCTTCATTGCGCTTTCTAGATGCGGTGCAAGCTCATTCATGGTCGAGTCATCCACGAGGTCAAGGCACCTCTCGATGGCTTCCATAAGCGGGCTTCCTCGGACAATTGCCAATCTTGCATCATCGATCTTTTGCTCCGTCAAATTGTATTTGGAAGCATTGAGATGGTAGTAGTTGATTGCCTGTGGCTCGATAGAGCTCAGCAGAAGGAGAAGCCTCTCAACGAGCTCGGGGATGAATGGTCTCAGGGTCTTGGCACTGCTCTTCTTGATGATTTGCAACAGAGTGGCCAGTGCGAAGCGTTGAACCTCTTCGGCACTTGACTCCAGGCCGGACGAGGACAAAAGGAACGGAAGCACATGCTTGAGCATCGCTTCAGCATTCTTCTGTGACGTGTCCCCGGCTTCCAAGCTGCGCGTCAATATTCCAGTAAGCACCCGTGCAAGCCCCGCTGCAGCTTGTCGCACAGATTCCTTGATGTCGTCAAGCACCTTGAAACACAGGTTCCAAATGCGCCCGAGATATTTCTCGTACTATGTCATGTTAGCAGTGAGAACGATGCTAACCCACTGGCAATCATCTTACCTTATCGACGGTACGACCTTGAACAAGATCACCGATTGCGGCACAAGTGGCCTGTCTTACTCGCCATTCCCTGTTGATAATATTCACAAGCAGGTCTTCCATAATGTCATCAAAATGCTTGTCGATCGTACTTGACGAATCCTTGACGAGTGCGTTCCAAATGTCGTTCATTGATCTTTGGACGTTGGTATTCGGATCGAAGCTGAGACTCGTTAGCATCATCTCTTCACCACAAAAGATGATATCTAGTTCTTACCGATAGCGGTAAAGCTTGGGGTACAGCTTTGGATTTTCTGCCAGATACCCATCCACAGCCGAATCAGAGAGTACACTGCTGAGACCGAACCGGCCGAAAGCTGCACGGCTAGACCAGATGGCATTGTTTGCTGCCAGAGACATAAACCTGTAGACTAAGCTCGAATCTCCAACTTCCGAGGCCAGGCTAAGGATGTCCTTATAGGTAGTCACCGAGCCTTCGCCTGTGGGCAAGGCTCCTTCTTCAAACAACTGTGTCTCATTGGTGACATTACCCGAGAGGTTGGCCTTGTTGTCTGAGAAAGAGCCTACAAGGTCTCGAACCAAATCGTCCTTGAGCTGCCGGTCGCCCTTTTCATACACAAGACCCAGTCCTCGGGATGCTGCCTCTTGGACAACTTCGTCACGAGCAGAGAGGCAGTTCTTGAAAGCGACCTGGCACTGTGGCAAGCGTGACCGGACTTCAGAGAGTTGCCCGCAGAATTGAACCAGAGAAAGAAGCCAAATGACAGAGGCTTTCTTGAGCGCAGGTTTCGTATTTCTGCAGTTTTCAAGGACCCTCTCGAGCACACGTGCTAAGGTAGCCGTTCTAGAAGGTCCAGATGGCGTTGGAGCTTCAATGTCCATTTTGGGTGCCAAAATTGAGGCCTGCCAGCCGGAAGCGAGGCAGCTCACAGCTTCTCCAATAGAGAACTGAGCTTCGGCTTGCCGAACCTCGTGCAACTCAAAAATCTTATCTTCGACATACTTTAAGCTGCTATCATCATCTTTCTCGTCAGGGACCATGGCAAGATGGCCGAGCGCGAGAATAGCCTTCTCGTTTCCGGTTTTCGCATCTTCCATGAGCTTGTCTACCACTGCAGTATATTGCATGTATGACGCAATACTTTCAGGTTTGATGACGAAGAATAGACTCAACTGACTGATTGCGAGATGGCTTGCCTCTTTGAGGGTCTTATCTGTTGTGTTTTTGAGTACGTCGAAAATGATCCCCAAAAGAGCCTCTAGTGTATCTTCCAGAGCGGAAGCACGACGCCGTCGAGCCGCAAGCCTGCTAAAGTAGTATGCAATCGCAAGTATCGCTCCGCTCGCTTCGTTCAGTTGGCTGCCGACGGCTTCTTTCCACAAGCTGGCTTTCTGAAGCATATTTTGCAACGATTGCTCAGCCTCTGATGCAAAGACAGCGCTGTGCGTCGCCAGTAGACCATACGCATGAGCTGCTACCAGCCTCGTCTGCTCTTTGTTAGAGTATATGGAGGGTTTTAGTGATCTGAAGGCTGGTGCGGTCCGAGACATATCCAATAAACTTTCGGAGCTCAGCGAGCATACTTCAACGAACCACTCGCCGCAATTGCCTAGCCCAACGCCCTCGTTCCACAGAAGCCCCTCGTAAAGAGCACGTATTAGAGCCAAGACAGATTGTAGAATAAATCCTTGCTCTGTAGCGGCCCGGTTAAGATAACTCGTGACAGCATGCCGGGCATCCTGATCCGCTGCCACAGCTGTATCAAGCTTTCTTGCCCAGTCGATATCCACATTCATTGATATGCGATGAGCTCTCAGAGCTTCTGCCAAAAGCAACTGACGGCAGAACTTGGCCGTCGCTTCGAAAGCAAACGAAAAATGCTGTTTGAATCGTTGCACTTGAATGTCTGGGCGCCATTTGTCTGTTGTCGTGTGGAAACCGTCGGGTAAGGAGAAAAGATACACGACCATTTCAGTAAAGTCTGGAAAGGCTAGGTCCGATTCGTCGCCAATTTTGGCCTGGGATGAATGGAGCAACCGGGACCAATGAGGGTCAAGCCCACGGTGACCTTCCTCTCGAACTTCTTGGTTCTCAGAGGAAGGTCCGCTGACAGCAAGTATATCGATCCAGCGTGCAACAATGTCATCGTAAGGTAAACATCTGTTTGCGAAACGGACGGCAGCATACCTGGTGCTGCGACGGGGACCTGTTGTCGTTGTAGACGAATCCTCCTTCGTCATTTGCTGGAGTAGGAGGTCACGAAGATTGTGCTGTACGTCTGAACTAAGACGCACTGTGAGGGCACCAAGGGCACTTGAAAGCGCCTCGTCGATACTGAAAGCAGTGTCTCTTCCAGACGTATCCTCGCCCAGTGATTTGAAGAGCCACTTTAACAAGCTCAATGATGGCTCAATGAGAACGTCCTCAGGAGCTGCCCGGGCTAAGAGGCCAATAACTTCATAGCCATACCCACGGAGAGCGACATCCTCATCCGGGTTCGCTCTTGGCCATCCTTGGTCCTCAATGAATGCCCTCAAGCGTTGGACAAGGGTAGCAGCAACCACACGAAGATCAGACGAGGCGCCGTTGCGTGCCATGAAGTTTACGAAGGTAAAAATTGCCGAGCGCAGCTTGAGCGCTTCCCTTCCACGGGCAGTGACTGTGCCTTCTGCATTGGCTCCGTACGTGAGACCTTCCTCAACGAGGCGGAGGACACGGGAAGTGAAGGTTGTAGCCAATACGGATTTGGCGAAATAAGAAAGGATCTTCGTTTGAAGAGCCGGACGAGCTGGCAATGGTCCGTCTGGAGTTCCGAAGTAGACGTCGTACAATTTACTTACTACCCCCGCATCCTCCAGGTCGGTGTTTGGCAGGGTTCGCTTCAGAATATCATCCCCAATATCGGAGATACGAGAATTTGAATCTGCAGATGCGAACACAGCGGGGAAAAATCGCTCGCCATCATTAAAGAGGCCACTCGCCAAGAATTTTGCTGCCGTGACTTTCGCTTCGGTCAGGTTCAATCCACTCTCGGCAGCGGGGTCCCAGACGCCAGGCTTTCCATGAAGGGTCAGGAACTGGTATTCATCGGAAGATAGCCCAGGGCATGCCACGTTTGAGGCCGGGCCAGAAGACGCGGGTCGGACTACAGCAAACAAGATGAGTTTGCCAAACCAATGGGCCAGGAAAGTAGCATCTTCATCAGTGATCTCGAGCTTGTTGCGCAGCTCATTGTCGTCTTTGCTCCCCCGCGGTGGTAGTTGAAAGTGCGTCAGGAGCCGCAGCAAGAGATTGAACAGTTGGGATCCATGAAGTGCGGATTTTGCGGTGTCCCTGGCAAGGCCATTGATGAGGACGGGCAGGAGTTCCAGCCTCTCCCTTAGGGGCTGGCGTGCAATGCCTTGCTGAACGTAGAGCAGGTCAAAGTGCCGAATCAGTGGGGTGTCGGGATGATCTTTAAACTGTTTTAACAGCGCGGCCACGGGCAATTGGATGTCCTGGCCCTTGATGCGCGTGTTAACGTGCTGGCAGACAGCAATGACCTGGGTGTGCCTTGATCAGCCCTAGCCGTGGGGGACATGGCGTGCCGCGGAAGAAGGACTCGGTACCTTGTTTCGAACGCTGACATGGTCGGAAGCGAGCTTTAGCAGGAGCGGCGCGAGGTATGTCTTGAGTAGTGTCTCAAGCTTCGCATCCGTGTCGGCCAAGGCGATCCGGAGCTCAACCTTGCCGACCAAGTCAAGCTCCTTGGCTTCGGGAGATAGCGAGGCCATGGTGAGTTGCAGACGTCCGATCAGGAGCGGACCATGTGTGTTTTTTCCAGGAATCGACGGCCAGGCAACCTCACATTGCGTGTCGCAGCGATTACTGTACACTGGCTTGGGCCTAGGTTCGCCTCCCCAACTTAGCTCCCGCTGACCACATCCCTGCCCGGAGCCGGATCATCTCCGGGCGGACCTTGGCGCCAAAGCGTCATTGCCCGCGATAACGTCCGCCAGCTGCTGCGCAAACAATCACTCCCCCTCACCCACCACCACCTACCTTTGCCTTCCTTTCCTTGTGCGAAGCTTTCGCATCTCCCTTACTTGCTACACCCTTCCTCCAACCGCCGCCCCCGCCTCTTCTGACCTCTCCGTCCGCCGCCCGACAGCTACTGTCCCGTCGCATTCGCCTCACTTCTATACCCGGCCTATACTTTTCCTCCGTACCCTCCGAACCCTCCGACCGATCGCTCCACAAAGCCCATAGCCAGGCTTGCCCAACATGGACGACAACATTGCAAACTTTGCCGCCATCACCGGCTCCGACCCGCAGCGCGCTGGCCACTACCTGCAACTCACCGACAACAACCTTGAGCAGGCCATCCAGCTCTTCTTCGACAGTCCCAACCTCGACTTTGGCGGTTCCACCGCAGAGGCAGCTCCATCGCAACCTGCAGCTCGGCAGGATGATCAGGGAGTCATCCACATCGATTCGGATGACGAGGAAAATGTCTCGGGTGCAGCTGGCCACGACATGGATGCTGACGAGGCCATGGCCCGTCGTCTGCAGGAGGAAATGTACCGCGACAGCGGCAGCGATCCGAACGAGGGTGTTCGCGCGCCCATGGCACGCACGACAGAAACGCTAGTGGGACCGGGTGCCGATTATGGTGACGAGGACGATGGCATGCATGCTGCAATCATGTCGCAGATGGCAGCCCGGAGGCGTGGTGGTCAAGGTGGTGAGTGCATCTCCACGTTCCCTATTTTCATTTGTCCCGAAGATGCATGGTACAGCATAAATCCACGACAACGGATTGCTCCGCCGCTCGTGCTATGCGTCGATTTGGCCACGCGCCTGCGTACCCGTGTCGTTCGTTAAACATTGGATTTAAACATTAAACAGCTTGTACTGACTTGTATACAGCACGCCCAGGTATCTTCAACCAGAGAAACACCGCTTCCGTTTGGGAAGGAGAAGACGATGATCAGAGCGCCCGCCGTCGACACCTTGCTACAGCCACCGGTGGCGCATCAGAGACGTCATCAAAGTCCAGCCTGCTTGCGGAGATGTACCGTCCTCCGTTCGAGATAATCTCATCTCTACCTTGGGATGGTGCGCGAGATGAGGGCAAGGCTGAGGAGAAGTGGATCATGGTCAACGTGCAGGACCCTGCGATTTTTGACTGCCAGGTTCTCAATCGTGACATCTGGAAAAATGACCAGGTCAAGGAGACGATCAAGGAAAACTTCATCTTCTTGCAATACAACAAGGACGATCCTTCCGGTAACAGCTATATCAACTACTACTTCCATGCGCGTGACAGCGACGACGCGTACCCCCACATCGCGATCGTCGACCCCCGCACTGGTGAGCAGGTCAAGGTGTGGTCCGGTCCACCAGTTCCAAAGGCGATGGATTTCGTCATGCAGCTGCACGAGTTTCTAGATCGCTACAGCCTGAAGGTTAATGTTCGTAACCCAGTCGCGACACGCAAGAAGGACAAGAAGAAGGACGTCAACAAGATGACCGAGGAGGAGATGTTGGAGATGGCACTCCAGAACAGCATCGCCAATGATGCCCAAGGTCCCCGCGATGAGGACCCAGACGAGCTCACGAAGGCGGCTGAGGCCTCCGGGAAAGGCAAGGAGAAGGCGTCGGATGAAGGCGCTATGGAGGTTGATGAACCTGCTACGACGGGTGATGCCACCGCCACCGGCCCCTTTGCTTCCATTTCCTCCACGAACCCGCACACGGAACCAGATAATGACCCTAAGACGACTACCCGCATCCAATTCCGTCACTCTGGTGGTCGGATCATCCGCCGCTTCGCCCTGGCCGATCCGGTACGCCGCATTTATGAATGGCTGAAGGCCTCGCCACTTGAAGGCAAGGAGGGCGTTGAGTTCGAGCTCAGCTTCATGGGCAAGAACCTGATTGACCTTCTGGACCAGTCGATTGAGCAGGCGGGTTTGAAGAACGGAACCGTCATGGTGGAGCACATTGAGGGCTAAGGACGAGAAGGGGCGGGCGGTTCACTGTTGCATCAAGGCTCGTAGACGGGCCTAAGCGCGGCGCTGGGTACTCTTTTTCACGGGCTTGGAACGGCATCATGTGGCGTTGAGTGGAGTGGAGTGGACTGGACTGAACCGGAAAGTGGCGGGCGAAGACCCTTGAGCTCTTTTCTGGCTGTGGCTGGGGCGCAATGCGAAGCGAAGGAATGGTGGATTTCGCGATGACTACTGCGTCACTTTGTGCCTTGATGATCAGGCAAGTTTCGACATGTTTATGGTTTTATAGATCTGGCTGCTTCGATGGCTGAGCAGCTTATCGGCATAGATGCTTCGATATTTGATATTACATGAGTATATGCCTATCTGCACATACCCTAGTTGCAGGATGCAAGTTGGATTGTCTTGTGAAAGCTCTGGATAATTCGATCACGTTTTTCCCCTACTCCTAGCTATCTTTGCCACCTCTTAACCAAACTGTTGAGGTAAATCTGCTGGATCTACCAAGTGATTTTTCGGTGCTTGTAGATGGCGTTTACTTTATAAGTAGGTGATGCTGTGTAGCTGTGTTTGATGGCTAGATATAGACGGGGTGCGTTGCGAAGTAAACACGAACAAAAACTTGTGTAAGCAAGGGTACGAGCGTACTTCTCAAAGATACGAAGTATAGATGTATGTATGAGTATACGAGAATACACCACGGGGTAAGAAATCAAAACATGGGAAGGTCTCAAATATCTGATACATACAAGCGTACGCATAGACACGCCGTGGTATAAGATATACAGTAGCAAGAGAGTACCTACGCACGCTATGACGATCTAGGTGTAGGATAAAAATATGCGAGGGTATGAGGATAATCTTCAGAGATACGAGAGCATAAATATACGCAGGTCGAGGATTCTGTATACAACCTTAGTTATGAAGGGGCGAAGGCGGAAAGGTAGAAAGCAAGCCATATACGCTTGCATACAAGGTAACAGGTGGGGGATATGCAGACCGTACATCGTGCCGGAGCCACCTCTACTACGTAGACCGTCAGTAGTTGCATGTTCTCTAGCTTCATACCAGCAGCTACAAATATTCACAGGACAGCAACGCATCATCATCAGGGGCGAAGTCAAAAAGCCAGTCTCCTGAGTCCTGCTCACTCTCGAGCTCTACGTAGTGTCCGTACTCCTACGTCCACGACTCCACACCACCAACGCCCCAGCACGCCCGCCACACACAACGCGCCCGCAGCAAGCAGGCTAAGCTAGGCTAGGCTCTCGCAGCGCGCTCCGAAACAGGCGACGCCGCTTCCCGATATCGTCACCACCTGCGCCCAGTACGGCGCCTATTGCCGCATCGAGGGGGGCGCGCTAGCTTTTCGCGGTCTAGCGGCTGCGCGATGCAGTCTAGCTTCTGCGCGATACGGCCTAGCGGCGCGCCCGGCACGCATTTTAGACAGGCGTTTTGTCGTCGCGAACGTCGTGCCAGGGAGCAGCGGCAGTAATCGTACTCGTTGCGCCACCACAATGGATGGCGAGAGCGAGGGCGCAGGCGCGGTGGCGCGCTCACGATCGCGCAGGGGGTGTGGGCGGGCGTGCGCGATCTGAGCGAATGGGCGCTGCGGGCGGGTTTTGTGGTACGCTATAGGGGTGCGCGCGCGCGGCTGGGGTGCTGAGTGAGCGCGGCTCGCTGGAAGCTCGTGAGGGTGTTCTGGTAGGTGGTGAATTGAATTGGCTGCTCTAACTACGTCACGAGTGTGAGAGCGAGAGAGAAAGAGAGAGAGCGCGCGCGCGCGCGCGAGGAGAAAAAAGGTTAACCTATCGGGAATACGAGCGTTGCGCGTCGCGCGGATGGCTAGAGTACTCTACGTTAGGAGCGCTGATGGCTGCTGCGCAGCCGACGGCTACATACGACATCGAAAGCTTGTTGTCGCGGGGTTCTGGGCGTGGGTGGCTTGCTTGCCGCACGCTGCTTCGTTGGACTGGGGGGCCTTGGCGTTGGCTGCTCTAGATGCTCCCGCGACTAGAGTAGAGTATCCTCGCTGCCTGCCGTAGCTGGGGATACCGGGTTTATGTCCGCGGTGGTTAGATGCGGAATCCATGACGTGGGAGAGGGGTGAGTCCTAGATATAGGCGCCGAGGGCTTCCTTTTGATGTTCGAAGTGTGTCTCTACTACTACTACAAGTCTTCCCTTGCTTGCTCATCACTATGAATATCAACGTTAGTATTCCTCGTGCTGTGGTTTGGACCATGGTGCTGACCTTCTGCAGGAGCCTTCACAGAACAGAGGTAGAACTGTGAACCCCCCTGACTTCCTGTGTTGCATATACTGACCTTCTCAAGCCTTTGCGCTCCCGTTTACTAAACCAAGACTCAATGAGTTCTACGAAGCCAGCGTGCATAAGGAGCTGCGATTACCCATCGTAAGACGGCTCCCCGATGCGTACAGAAACCACTTCATCGCCATGTGTGGCGAATACGTCGGAACAGGTAAGGAAAGATGCCTCAACACTGGCCTTTTCTGCTTGAACGAAGAGAGTGAAGATGGAAACGGACTCTTCTAACCAAGATCCTATCCGCTTCTCTCTGAATTGGCAACAAGCTCTTCTTTGCCGGCGATTTTAACTGACAGTTCCCAGTGCTCTTCCTCTACTTCGCCTTAGCAGGCACACAAGTCGCCAACAACATCCCGTCATCCTCCGGTCTAACAGTGGCTCAAACCGGCTCGAATCCGCAACAGCTGCAATATATCGCCTTATCCTTTGGTTTCTCTCTCGCCGTCAACGCCTGGGTCTTTTTCCGCATATCCGGAGGCCTTTTCAACCCTGCTGTACGCAACATACCTCTTTCTGCATGTCCATCTCACTGCTCACACGGCAACGTAGGTCACGTTCGGTATGTGCCTCATCGGCGCGCTTCCCTGGTTCCGTGGCATCCTTTTGTTCGGCGTCCAAATCATCGGAGGCATTACCGCTGCGGCACTCGTCTCGTGCATGTTTCCTGGCCCTCTCAAGGTCCAGACTTCGCTGGGCGGCAGCACGACCATCGCGCAGGGCCTCTTCATTGAGATGTTTCTGACTGCCGAACTCGTCTTTACCATCTTCATGCTTGCGGCCGAGAAGCACAAGGGCACGTTCATCGCACCCGTTGGTATCGGGCTGTCGCTTTTCGTCGCCGAACTCACAGGTATTGAACCACTCCTTTCCCCTCTTCAAGCCACATCACAATCCACCTCTCACCCCAACACAGCCACTTACCTAACGCACCCACCATTCTAGGCGTCTACTTCACAGGCGGTTCGCTCAACCCAGCGCGCAGCTTCGGCCCCGCCGTCATCAACGGCTCTTTCGACGGCTACCACTGGATATACTGGCTGGGGCCGATTCTGGGCTCCATCGTCGCGGCCGGCTTCTACAAGTTCATCAAGATGCTCGAGTACGAGACGGCGAACCCGGACCAGGACGCCATGCAAGCGGAGATGCGGGCGCAGGCCAAGGTGCTCGAGGCGCACCAGGCGCGGCTGCAGCAGCTGCGCAGCAGGAGCGGCAGCGCCAGCAGCGGCGGGAGCAGCCTCGATGGCGGCACCGTCGTCGCTAGTAACACCAACGAGCACAGCAGCAGCGCCGCCGCCGCCGTTGCTGCTCACGCTGCTGCTCCCGCTCATGGCACCGCCGACACGAGCTCTCTCGGTGTCCCGCCCACGCCCGTCAATTCAAACGCCTCGGGCAATGGGGGCGGCGTGCAGATGCTGAGCGTGCTAGGCGGTGGGCTGGGCGCTGCCGGGCGTCGGCCCTTTACTGAGCGCGAGGGCAGCGGTAACAATTCGCGGGTTCTGCGTGACAGCCCTGCCATGGCGTAAGTTTTCTCCCCCTCTCCTCTTCCCTTGCTCCAACTTGGGTGGAAATGCCCGTTGGTGCTTGTGCGCGCAAAAAGCTGATGATTGTGTTTGATGGCGCAGCACTAACGATGACGCGTTCTACGGGCTGGCGCATGGGATGCATGGCTGGGACCGGAATGGCGATTATATGGCGCAGAGAGTGAGGCCGGCGAGGACGGAGAGCTGTGGGGTTTGAGGGTTGGTTTTGTGCTTGGTTTTTTATTTTTTTATTTTTTGTTGGGCAACGAGCAGGCATGGTGCTTGGGGCGTTTTGAGCGATTTGTCTGCGTACATTTGAGGGATTCCATGGACGATGATGGTGGTGTTTACATATTATAATGACGGACAAACAAAAAGCCGCAAAGGATCGGCGGGCTGGGCGGGCTGGAGATGGAAGCAAACCGGTTCCACACAGAGCTCGAGGCGAGGCGCGTGCCCGTCCGTGTAGCTGTGGGTTGGCTGCATTGATTGACGATAGGTTCTATTACTTTTTTTGCTCTTCATCACGATACCTCTTGCGCTCTCTCAAAATAGCCTGTTCTCTCCCCTCCAAGCCACCGCCGAGCCGCTACCTTCTAAACGACGCGTGACACCAACTCAACTCCCTTTGTTTCTCCTCCCTGCGCTCCAGAGGTCGCTCGCCCATTCCTGCCGCCGCATACGTTAATACCATAATATACCCCCCGACCCCTGCCGGCACACTCTATCCTGTCCTACCGAATCCCTACGCGGCCAGCCGGGCCAATTCCAAGGCAGAATGCGCCTCTTTTCGACGCTACTATACCTGCTTCTAGCACTGGTCATATTGGTTACTGCCGCAGACCCGACGACGACCGAAACGACCGAAGCTTCGACGACTGCAGCCGCGACAACCGAGAGTGACACCACAGCGACGTCAAAGGAAAGCAGTGCAACATCGGCCGCAGCGGAAACCACAACCACGGATGCCGCGACCACGACCGACAAGGCGTCGACCGCTGACGATGCTTCGACGACGACGACGGGGGCGTCAGCCTCCAAGACTTCCGCAAGCCACCTGTCAGATCTTCCCGATCTTCCCGGCAACCTCTTCCCTACAGTCGGCGTGCCCGACCTGTCGCAGGCGCCCTTTATGCAAAAGTCGACGTATCCGCAGGGCACCGTCTTCATCTGCGTGGGCGCAATCCTCGGCTTCCTGCTGGCATGCACCATGGCCTGGCGCGGGCTGATCGCATACAGCCTGCACCGCAGCGTCAAGCGGGCGGCCATGGCGCAGAGCATTGCGGACAACAAAGCGATGGCGCGGGGCCCCGGCGGGGGGATGTACGGGCCGGGACCAGAGAGCAAGCTCGGGTACGGCGGGAGCACGCTGTCGCTGGGCGAGATGCGCACGCCAGCGGCACCGGCCAACAACAAGTCGTCGCCGCTGGAGCGGACGCGGCAGCTGGGCCCCAGCGCGTC
The DNA here is from genome assembly GCF_010093885.1 of Aplosporella prunicola CBS 121167. Classification (NCBI taxonomy): domain Eukaryota; kingdom Fungi; phylum Ascomycota; class Dothideomycetes; order Botryosphaeriales; family Aplosporellaceae; genus Aplosporella; species Aplosporella prunicola. Next base: position 576,456 of record NW_022983540.1, read on the forward strand.
GTCGCTGTTTTTCAGCCCGACGGCCGACATGAGCCGCATGTCGCACTACAGCAACGCGTCCAACAACAACCGCTCGTCGTCGTATCTGCCCTCGGGCTACTACGCCGCCACCGCCGCGCCTGGCACCCTCTCCCCCGCCACGCCTGCCGGCCGCACCCGCAACAGCTACTTTGCCCCCTCGCCGCCCGACAGCCCCAATCTCCCGCCCAGCAGCCGCGACGGGCCCCTCCAGACGCCGCACAGCCCGCTCGGCCCTTACGGCCATGGCCATGGCTTCCCGGCTCCGCGGCCCACGCACAGCCGCGGCACCGACAGCGCCGCCGGCGCCTACCGCAGCACCAGCGAGCTCAACCTGAGCGCGCCACCCCAGCAGGGGGGCCGCACGCCCAGCGCCTACCTCGACGACCTGTTCGACGAGCACGGCCACGTCGGCGACGTGCCGGCCGCGCAGGACAGCCCGGGGCGTCGGCGCCGCTACTGAGGTCGTCCCTACCTAGCTAGCTAGAAGACGGTAGGTAGGTGCGGGCCCGGCGGACGCCGTGCTGTATACCACGTCCACCACCGGCTGGTTCCGCTCATGCTTTAATTCGCCCGCGAAAACACACCACACCACCTTGCCGCTGCGGGCGCCGATACACACCACACACCACTTTAGATGCATTGCATTGCATTGCCTTGCTGCTTGCTTGCTTGCTCGCTCACGCGCTTTCTTCCCTGCACTTGCCCCGTGCGCTGGGGGCTCGTTGCTTAATGATGTATGTACGATAGACGATGATGGTAATGGCTGGCTGGCTACCTAGCCCAGCAGGGGGAATGGCAATTGTTGGGCATGTGCGCAAGCGCTGTTATATAGCGACATAAAAGCGGACAGCTTTTCCCTATATATATAGGTCATTGCCGCGGCCTGCGGCGTTTGAATGAATGGATTTTTCTGTTTTTTTGAGTTTGGGGTGTGTGTGTGTGTGTTGTGGTGTGTGTGTTGTGTGGTGTGCTGTGGTGGGTGGGTGATCCATTGTGATGTGTGGTGTATGTGGTGCGTGCTGTGGATGGGGGAAGGTATAGATATATACTGTGGGAAGTAGCTTGATTAAAGGCATCGGGGGGATGGACGTTTTATTGCCCGTAACCAGATAGTTAGGGAGCCGTCTGTAGGGATGTGTATATCTTATATATATTTAAGCGTATACAAGGGCGTTCAATCACGCATGTAATAAAGATCGCAGCTATTTTGTAGATACGAAGGGTTCCGTAGGGACGTATTTATCTTTTTAGATATATATAGATATAGTTAGGTATATTATCTCTAGATTCTCTAGATGGACAGTTATAGCAAGGCGTCCATGTTCTCGTACTACCTCTACATTCACCATCTCTCTCCGCAGCGCACATCCTACCATCTACGGGCGTAGTCGTCAACGATTTACCTCCCGCACGTCCTCCTCCTTCTTCTTCTCCGCCTTCCCCATTCCTCCCTTGCTTGCTTGCCTAGGTAAACGGTAAACCCCTCCCCTTCCCCTCCTCCAGCACAAGCATCTCACCGAAGCAGCGCCGCTGCGCGTCGCTTGGTCGGTTGTTCCATGTTCCCCTCATTTCACGCTTCACGCTTCAGTGCGTACGAGTACGTGGTAGGTAAGGTTAGGTGGCTTCCGTGTCGTACACACCGGCTCGCCACCTCATTCTCGCCTACACATCCACACATCCACACTCGCTGCTCGCAAATGCTCTTCGTCCATCCGGCCACCAGCCATACGTATTGTAGTAGAGTACCTTTGAAGGTACCCACACCCACGCATTACGTAGCCAAGCCACGCGTAGAGCACCTAGAGTAGCCCTCATCAGGCCCCCTCACCTCACCAGGGCAAAAGTCACCTCAACTCCCAGTCCACCCAACCCACTCAGTCCACAGTCCACACCACAACACCGTCATCCCATCCCATCCCATCCCATTCCATCCCGTGAAGTCAAAGCCAAGGTCGAAATCAAAATCAAGCAAGTCACCAGGCAAGCGCACCACCACCACCACCACCTCGCCAGCAATCACAACCCCATCAGCAGTCGCACAAGCACAAGCACGCAGCCTCAGGCCTCCCACCCACCTGCACCCACGCCCACACCCCTCCCCACCCCTCCCCACCCCTCCCCACCTGCCCAAACCAGCACTTCCAAATCCCACAACCCAGCCCGCCGAGCAGCAGCGTCGGCGTCGGCTTCGCACCCGCTCTTGGCACGCACGCACCCAACGACATCATCACGCACCCACGGGGCCGCGCACGCACGCACGCACGAACGATTATGAGCCAAGAAATACTGGGGCCTCTATCGCTTGTCGATATCGCCGTGGCAAAAGCAAAGAGCTTATAAGCACGCGCCAAGCCCGTGGCCCCCGTGTGCCGTGAGAGGGTTGCGGAAGCTTGTCGTGACGTGCTGTGCTGTGCGTGCCGTGTGTGCTTGTGCTTTGTGTGGTTACGGATGAGTTGCTCTCGAGACGTGCTGCTCGGACGATGAGGTTACTACCTAGGAGGACATAGGCTGTCGTCCGTCAAGTAGGCAAGTAGGAAAGTAGGAAAGTAAGAAAGCAGGCAAGCAACCTACTCCTAACATAGCACATGGCATCCAATGTCTATACCTAGCGTAAAATACACAGTACATATCGTCCTACATACCTAGTTCAAACAGCCACACCCACCCAACCCACCACCACGCATGCACGCACACAACACAGCAAACCCTCAAAAAGAAATTGCCTGAGCAAAGCATAGCATAGCATAGCATAGCATAGCATAGCATAGTATTCCGCGCGCGCACGCAAGCACGCAAGCAGCGCGTTATATATAGAGCCACCTATGTATGTATATGTGTGTCCGATGCGCCTATAGCTACGCTACCTAGCTACCTAGCTACCTAGCTAGCTCGCAGTCTCTCTTTGCTTTTGCCCCGCACAGCCATAAGCGGGAGGATGAAGAGCAGCACAGCAACAGCAGTTTTAGCCGCCGTAAAAACCCCAAAAGCAGTGGCAGCAGCAAATATCCCATTCGTCCCTTTGTTAGATGAACAACGGACCGATGGTAAGACTTGCTGCCTGCCTGTCTGCCACTGATGGCATGCCGCCCCAAGCCGCGCGTGGGAATGCCAGTCTGAGTCTTTTTCGCCCAAGCCAATGTATGCACGAAGAAAAAGCACAGAAGCGGGCGGGGTTGGGAAACAGAGAAGAAGCCTGAAGCAGAGGGAAGCGGGAAGCGAAAACAAGCGACCAAGAAAAGGTAGAAAAAGAAAAGAAAAGGTAAAAAACGCAAAGCCTCGTCCAGCGTAGCCAAGCATGATAGACAAATTCGTGTATGTTCTTTGAGGCCGATTTCTCGGAACGGAAAGAAGACGCGAAGAGGGCGTGGAAGAAGTGAAAGAAGCGGTTCCAGGTCTCTGGACCCCGTTTGATAAAAAAGAACTTGTGACAAAAACATCTCTGCCGATCCTGTCTCTGCTCCGTCGTCCCAAGAACGCCGCAAGGTAGGGAAAAAAAAAGGAGCTGCGCCGGGTTAATCAAGTGCGAAGACAAGACACCGTTAATCGTAAACTCGTTATCGCCTGCGTGTCGCAAGTACTCCGGCCCAAGCCGGGAAATGACACGAGGATAGAGGGAGCTAACCAGACGACATGACGTATCCGGACCCGAGGTATGATGGTACAAACGTGCTGTTCCGCCTAGAAGGTTGGTGCACCGCGTAAGCAGCGGGCGGGAGGAGCAACACCGTGCTGTGCTAAGATTGCTGCCATGTGTTCCGTCGGCTTCCGGGAGCGGGCGGCGGTGCTACCACCCGGTCGGAGGCGCTCTTGTTTTTGTGCTTTTGTCCTTTTTCGGGCATGTGTGAAGGGAGACCATTTCCAAGCAGCAGCTAGCAGGCATAGCATACCAAAGTCATCCGTGTCTTACTCAATGTCTGGTGTATGGGGTCGTCACTTTGCTAAACGAGTGACGGTGCCGGGCGCCAAAGGCCCATTTAATCCATGTAGAAGTCGCCCTTGAGGATCCGCTCCTGGAAGGCGTCAGGAGCCTTGGCATGCCTGGGCATCTCTCTGACGGGCGGCTCCATCGTGGCTACGCTCTTGGCACGCTGGTGCACGGCGGGGTGGGGCATGCCGCTAGCGGCAGAGATGGAGGAGCGCTCGGCACGGCTACGCATGTTCTCGGCGAGGTTGAAACCATCTGTAGTAGCAGACGTAGTTAGCTTGTGATCGTCAAAACGTGGTTTCCCAAGAAAAGCCCTCTTTGTTCGCAAGCTGTGCGGCCAGTGGCGATGGAGTATGAGGATAACGCACAGGGCAGAGGTAGATCTGGGATCGTGGGTAGTGATGTAGACAGACCTCGACCCTTGTGTGCAGTCGGAGGAGAAGACGATTTAGCAGTGGGGCGAGCTCTACCATTGGCATTTCCGCTCCCGTTTCCACCCTGCTTCACATCGCGCAGCGCCCGAGCACCAAAGCTCAGCCTGCGAGCAAACGGCGACGTGGCCGTGGTGCTAGGACTGGAGCCAGACACGTCATCGTCGGCAAAGGGGCTCTCATCGACAGAGGCCGAGGTGGCGGACGACATGCTCTCGCCGCGGCTCCGCTGGCTGAAGGGAGACTGCTGGTTGGGCGAGCCCGAAAGCCCGAGAGTCGTCACCGAAAGACGACGGCGGTTGGCCTGGGCAGCAGCACTGGTGATGGGACCCGGGTAGTTCTGGCCGTTGGGAGGGGAGCCGGCGTTGTTGCGGCCGAAGAAGTCAGCAATGGCCTGGCCGGCGAAGGAGGAGCGACGACGCTCGGCGGCGGCCGGGTGAGGAGGCGAGTGGTTGCCGTCGGACATGTTGGAGTGGTTGTTGATGAGTTTGGACGAGGGAGAGTCGAAAAGGGATGGGTGGATGGATGGATGGAGAGATGGAAAGAGAGAGAGTGAGATAGCGAGAAGGTGTGTGTTGGTTGTTGGTAGGTAGGCAGGTAAGCGCCGATATAGGCAAGCACGCGTTCGGTTACGTCAGGGGCGGCGGATGGGGCAGTGCGAAGAGGGTAGTCGTAGGTAGTGTTGAGGAGAGAGGAAAGGAGGAGTCAGGAATTCGAGAGAATTGGAGGGGGCTGGCTGGAGGGACTAAATAACAAAAAAGGACGACAGCATTTAGAGGGACCGACGATCGCACAAGCCTCGTCAGGCCAAAACGCGGGGAAAGGCCAGGGGGGCTTGGGCGCCAAGAAAGCTTTATCATGCCATGACCAGCGAACGGAGCGAACGGGGCGCAAGAAGGGCCGGTTGACGCCGCCGCCATCACTTCCGCACGTGAGTCCATCACGTCATGCAGGTGTTCGCGTCGTCCATGAAACATCGCAGATTATGCTCTTTGCTCTCAACTGCTGCTGTGTCCGGCCCGAAGAGGTTGCCGCCGATCCCTGCATCTGTCCATCCACAACCTGTGCGTGGGTGCTACCGATTATATTGGGCGCCGGGAGGGTGTGCCAGCACCCTGCCTCATTGGTGAAGAAAAAACCGGGCCCAAAATGACCCGGCCCTGCCTGCGACAGCACAGTGACAGCGGTATATTATTCTTGTCTCTTGCGGAGTCCGTCGAGAGACCCTCTCGTGATATCCGGCGTCCAGCATGGTTCGACGGTGGTTCGACTGCCCTGCCTCTTTCCCCCACCCGCATCTCCTCCCTCCCCCTCTCGGAACGGTCCGCGACTTGCGGCGGGGCCGATCAGATCACCTACCTACCTATCGACCTGAGACTATTGCTCCTGGCAGATAGCCGTCCCTTGCTCGCCAGATCTCGCCGCCGGAGTAGACGCTGCGCTCGCTGCCCGTGTACTCGTAGCTTGTGCTGAGGATCGCCGCGTTCGGGATTCTGAATCCCTATCTCGGCCAAGCACGTGCCGGAGATCCATTCCTCGACTCGTCAACATGGGCTCTGTCGTCAGTACCTACATTATTTCAATTCAAATCCTTCGGCAGTAATCCGTAGCTTTAATCCTTCGTCCGCCGAAACCCACCGCCCCAGCTACCCCACTGCTACTAATCTAGCCGCACGCGATGATGGATCCTGGTGGCGGCATGGCGTAGCAAAAACTCAAGTGGCTGACTCCAATGACGGAGTCTTTGTGTTGATGTGTAAAGTAGTACGTACATTCCTATGATCGGATCCTGACCGAGTTATTGGGTATCGTTGTTGTTGTTGTTATCATGATTACGTGCTATCGTTGGTGTTCCATTGCATAGTGGGGGGCATTCACGTTTACGCTTCCCCTGATAGCGTCGTGTGAGGCCTTTTCCACTTGAGCGTGTCCGCTTTCAGCACCAGCGTGTGTAGCTGTGAAAACTCAAACACACTTCCAGTAAATGCCAAACGTCGATCCGCCGGAAGATGGTGACATTAGCTCTGACGGTTACACAAACCCGTGTTGACGCTGCCATGAAACTCAATCTTGGGTACATTAGGAGTTGTTCGTGCAGTCGCAAACCGGTCACGACTAAATCGACCGAGCCTTGGTATTACGGCAAGATTCGACGCTCGGCAGGCAGTTCAATGGCAACTCATACCGAATTCAACCACGAATCACAATGCACATCGTCTCAGTGAAAGATTGGCTCCTTATTGCTGCTACTACTTTCAGCCCAGAACAAGATTGGTCAGAGTGAGAGATGGGATAATGCAAACGAGTGATTGATTGAACACTTTAGGAAACAAGCTACAAACGACTAACAAATAACAAACTATTTCAGACATCCGCCCATGAATGAGTGACCTGATCGAGCGCCATGCAAAATAAATATACAGACAGCCACCAACGAGAATATTTCAGACAGCCGCCCATGTACAAATCCTACCAAGCAAAAACAAACATCACAAACGAACGATCCGCCATAGTGAAAACGACAACAGCAGGCAGGCGGCAGCGAGCCAACAAATCTAGAAAGACTGACGATGACGTGTAGGAGACTGGGTACAGCGTTTTCCTGGGAGTTTTGCTCCGGCAGAGTCGACTGTTATTTCCTTGGCGGGTAGCGATCAACGAGGCTGGGAACCAAGAGCTCGGAGGTCCCTCAAACGCTGGACATAACTGGGAGGGCCTTCTACTTGAGCCATAGCATGGTCGAGCATCTCAAGTTGCGATTGGTCGATTGGGTGAGCATTTTGGAAAATCGTACCCAGCGTGTCAAGGATAAAACCGGGGGCTTGGCCTCCACGAAGGTTGATGAAAAGGTTCCTCTTGTCGTCCGTCTCGCCATTTGGTGTTGCGCGACTCCAGGTGATACTGTCGTTGATGTCCTTGTTTTGGTCGATGACAAATCTGAGGATGTCAATCAAGATGCCACTTGCGTGCAGGGCGGCGACTCCAGGAGATATCTGTGACTGTCTTTGGTAGGTTCTCTGGATATCTCCAACATGCTTCTTGAGCATCTCGCCACATTGGACGACGTCGTAAGCTCGCTGGCCTGTTGCCAATGAGTTGGGGCCGTATTTCTTGTAGTTTTTGAAGGCCTTGCAGGTTCCTAGGATCTCCAGCTCCACCCGGCGAAAACGGGCCTCGGTCTCGAATTGCGGTGTGATTTCCTGACGAATCTCGTACAAAAACTCATCGTCTATGATGTTTATGAGCCGCTTCATAGCCTTCATGTAAACTTCCGCTGCGTCTTCGTCTGACGGCTTGAAGATTTCGAGAACCCTTTGCAATTCCTGTCGCATTTGCCTGTAGCCATCTTCTTGAGCGACGTTTGGAGAGCGGAAGGCCCATTCGGATACCTGGGCTACTCCCTCAAGGCCTCCTTGAACCCTGTCGACAAGTCTTTCGGGAAATATGACCGGCTCATTAGGTAGTTGGTTGTGGATTTCGGCACCATCATTGGTGAACTGAATACGACCTGGAAAAACGTTGTCCTCTGATTCAGGTTGTACTTCGAGAAGTTCATTCTCAAGCCAGTAGATGTGCTAAAGTGAACAGTTAGTTAAGTGACCGCTGCAAAGGAAAGGATTGTATCATACTTTACAAGCGATATTGCCCTCACCGGCACCACAACTGCAACGAGGTGGCGACGGCTTCTTTCCAAAACGTACAGTGACACGGTCCTTGAGAACAAAGCTGTAGAGCCGCCCCGCCCCGGTTCCTTGTTCTTGACAGTAGCTGAGGGAAATGTCTTCATTATCTTCGTCTGTGCCCATTTCAGCGCGCCTGCGGGCAAGCTCGTTCAGGTTTTCGAAGTTGTATTCCATATCAATGGACTTTTCGTTTGGAGAGGAGGATAGATTCGAGTAAGAGGTCTGAAGGGAAGACGAAGGCGAGGAAATTGATGCTGCTGAAAATGAAGAATTCAGAAGTACCAAAGAGACAGCTATATAGCTCTTCACTCACAGACCAATGCGGCGCAAGCAGCACCCAGAAGCAAATCTGTCTCCAGACCTCCAGGCCCCCAACCCTCGCAGAAGCGCCTAACTGCCTACAACTCCAACACGCCATCCAGGCACCGCCTGTCGCGCGCAAATCTGGAGGCGGTTTACCCGCGAGACCACGGGCCAATTAGTCGATCAGCGCGGCAAGCCCCCACAGAAAGCCATGCACGGCGTTAAAGAATTCCTCACGATTCCACGGGCATACCGCCTCTCGCGCTATGATCGGGCCCTCTTGTGGTACCTACTGAGCTGAAGCTGCGCTTAATGAGCGGTCCCTTCACCGGGTTATGCGGCGTACTGTTCGGCATCACCGACGATCCGGCCGGTCAGTGTGCGTGCGCCCATGTCCTCGACCAGGCACCAACGTGCCTGGATTCGGTGTGTGGCTTTGGGAGGCCTGTTGTTGAAGATCCGGCTGCGGCGAAGCTCTACGGCATATGCCGCCCGATGGCCGGCGCGCGCGACGAGAATGCCCTCCGTGAAATTGTGCCCTACTCTCTTGCGCTTCTCGCGTCTGTTAGCGACATGTCGGTCAAGGTGGCGCCCATGTTGGTCGGCAATTGATGTGATGTCGTCGTTGTTGTGGGGGTGGGGCCCGCCAAGTCCCTGCAACCTGGGCTGTGCAGGGCCCCGGCTGTGGCTTTGTGGCTTTGTATTGGCTATTTTTTGCACGGGCGCCCGCGCACCAATCGATAGCCTATCGATCCAACAATTCTGAAGTGAGATCTCTATTGTAAGGCTTATTTCGCTAAACCACCGTCTCTTAATTACATCTTAACCACCCTCCCAAGGCTTTCCCAGTGATCGACTCATGATGGTTGACGGGCGCTTATATGATGCCCAGTGTATGGAGGCAGTATACAACAACAACATGAGGTCCCTTCCAAGCCGCAATGTTGGAGACAACGTGTTTACAGCCCTGCGCTATTTCGGTAACAAATGAATAAGGCAAAAGCCTCAAAATCTCGTCCGCACAGACCAATGGCATTCACACCACCTTGGACCAGTAGCAGAAGACACCAGCATAGATAGAATCGAGTAGAAAGAGCACCACGCCACAAATTGAGCCATAGAAAGCAAAAATGAAGGATTCAATTCTTCCGAAAATCACAAAGTTACGCTAAGAAATGTGCTCATGAGCACCCCAACCTGCATTGCATCAAGTTGTAAAACGAACGTGCCGGGTGAGGGAAGCAAGCACTAGGGCTGGTAGATTGCTTGAGTGGGCCAAGCTTGGGGTGGGTCAAGGTCAAGGTCCGCCCCCAGACAATCGACCGGTCAGACGTATCAAGTCTAATGACACATGAGCCTCCAGGTCGCAACTGAACAGATACCTGAAAGTGTTCATACCTGCGGGGCAAGTCTAGTGCCCACCTCCTCCTGTGCCTGATCCCGCGGTGTAGACAGATGCTTCCCGTGAGCTATGTTGCGAGTTTTGCTCATTCACTCGCCCTGACTCCGCTGCATACCGTACAGAAACGCCACCCCAAGGAATACCGGAATACTCTCGAGGATATCTTTCTAGGTCTCCGGGATCGGCCGGGTTGTAAGAAGACCCAGCGTGCTCTTGGTTGACCATACGCCGCTCGTTGTTCTCTTGCTCATCCCTAGTCCTTTGCCCTAAAGCAGTGAGTCAGTATAATTGAGCACCAACTGTTGCACAGAGCAAAACGACTTACTGTATCGCCTCTGTGATATCCTGTTCTGCATCCTTCGCCGTTCCTCAGGATCTTGAATTCTGGTCCAGTCTTCCTCTGCTGCCTGGTCTCCACTTGACTGCTGCTCATGAGACATACTGGATGAAGAAGCTTGACGTTGCGGTGTAGCCTAGGGTCGGCAGTGGTCTAAATGTGGGACGGGACTGAGGACTTGACTTGCGGCGAGGCTTGGATTTGTGGTTCGTCGTAGAAGGAGGGCACAAGATGTGTAGGGGAGTGTGCTTTGAGAAAGCAGAGACAGAACAGGTGCGGACGGTGCTGAAATCTTTGAAGCAAGTGGGAAATGAATTGCACACAGTCTGATGTTTGAGATGATGGCAATTTGCACTCGAATTCAGAAGGAAATAGATATAAAAAGGTTTGGCCAACAGGCAACTGCGACGCTTATGGAAACGTTTACCAACCGCATAATGATTGAGGGTCAGCCCCCGAAGGTAAGTGGCTCAGTCCAACTGAGTTCTATGCATAGCCGGCGGTGGCTAAGACGTCCTGATGGAGTAGCAACCGAGGGCCTTAGGCGCCGCATGCCTTTTGGGCACACCAACGAACCATCTGGTTGGGACTGTTTTCAGCTGTACAGGCCCTCCCAGCACTTGATGATCAGTATGTGTATGACTGAAGACTGCGGCACGCGAGGACCTTTGGTCCCCGGATGACGCAAGATAAGCCTTCGGTCACACATCTTGACCACAGACAGCTTGAAGCTCGTGGGGTACCTGCATCGATCCTTCCGCGTAGATTGCGGCGAGGGTTCTAGATGTCCGCCAATGCCTCGCCGTACCTGCAACGTCATCTCAAAGATCCGCGTCGGATCTGTCATGAGACAGAACGGCACAAGTAAACATGGCAGAGATAGCACGCAAGCCGTAAGACTGAGCAGCTGGGTAGACGGCTTTTACTTGCTCTTGGCGCCGCTCCAAGGCATTGTGCCCTCGTGCAATTGGTCCGGACGTCGATTTCAAGCTGAAGGGCGCGGATTTCGGAAAACTTCGCCGTCACACTGTATATTGCCCCATCCAGGATTGCTCGGGTGGTGGGTTGCGATGTGGTGATGGAGTCTGCGCTAAGGTGCAACCAAGATTCCGGTCAGCGACGAGGGCATTGGGCGCGAGGAGCAGCTTCACCGACGAGCGGCGTGGGGGCCAGGAGCGAAATGGCAGCGGAGAAGCTACCCATCGTCGGTGAGAAGACAAGAGACGGCGTGCATCGACTAGTTATCACGGCGAGAGTCTAGAGGAGGAGTGTGGTCGAGAAAGACGGTGACGGCAATGGTGACGGCGATGGTGACGGCGCGGAGGGCAACGACGTCAGCCAATCCGATGGGCTCGGTGGGCTCGCTTGACCCCACAAGGGCATGGCGGCATAAGGCACACCCAAGGCTCCCAGGCTGCAGACCGCCCTAGTCAAGAGCATCGTGAGGGTGTCTGACTGACCGGTCGCAAGAGAAATCGTGGCACGGTTTTTCGAGGGCAATCGGGCATGTTCGTCAAGTGATTAGTCCTGCTGCTCGACCTGAGACACGAGCAGTAGGGTGGAGTAGACGCGGCCCTGCTAAAAGCCTAATTTGATCTCCCACTGATTGATGAAGTATGCTTCAGGGCCATGGACAGACGCAAGAGGCAGGCAAATCGTGGGGTCGACAGGTCAACTTGACATTACAGTTGCCTCCCGACAATATTAGTCGCTCGGGACAGTGCGATGCGCAGGGCATCTGGAAGCACTTGTCGCCGGCCACGGGCCAAGCTGAGACGTTCTTCATTCCGCTTGCTGCTCGTGGTTGAGGGAGAGCAGGAGAGGAAAAGGGCGCGCGCGAAAATTTGAACTGGGCAAAGACAGGCTGAGTCAGCGGGGCCGCGTGCGCCGTGCCCAACCGTTATTTCCCTCTCCTGCCTCCGCTCCCTTTCCCTCTTTTTTTTTTTTTTTTTCTCCTCACACACATTCGTAACTACGAACGCATAATCAACCGCCAATTCCTATCTCCCATAGCCTGGTCGGTCATATTGGCGTACCAGACCAATCCTTCGTGGCAGCGCAGGTGCTTTCTGTTCTGGAGGTTCCGGTGCCCAGTGTCGTCGCTGTGCCGGAGCCGCCTGCGTGCCGTACATACCACCATTATATCGTGCAATGTGCTCTTGCGTGTGACGCGTGCAAATATGCCCCATTCCCGTCGCCAGGATCAGCCTCTGTTGCTTGGTGGCCCCCCCTGACGTGCCATGTCATGTCCGGACGGGCAGCGCCACCTCTTTTACCGGCTGGGCTGTCCGCGGCCACGAGGTCTGCTCGCCCAACGCCGTCATCTTTCTGCGGCATCCCGCCAAGTAGACCCGGAGCCTATTTTACTCGTACGCTCCTGGCTCGTTTTCCTTCTCAGTATGCACGCGCTGGCACGCCTGGCCCCTGGCAGTAGCGTAACTTGACGACAACTGTTTACAATCTCCTCCGCTCTCCTCCGCTCTCCTCCGTCCCTCCTCCGTCCCTCCTCCGTCCCTCCTCCGACAACCATGGCTTCGGCTCTGAACAAACGCCAGCAGGCGCGCAACGAGCGCGCTCTCCAGGACCTGATCAAGTCCGTCCCGGGCAACGACAGATGCGCCGACTGCGGCGCGCGCAACCCAGGTTCGTCCTTTCGCTGCCCCAACCTCGCGCTTCCAGCTAACTCAGGTGCCTCCAGGATGGGCAAGCTGGAGTGTAAGTCCGAGTGCATCCTACCCTCGTTTCCCCGCCGCAACCCCGACCTCTCCGCCGCCGATCGCTGGCGACCGATTGTCCGCAGGCCTCTGGCAACCGTGGAATGAAAGCTGATCAATGGCTTGCACGTACAGTTGGGCATCTTCATCTGCATGCGGTGCGCAACCCTGCACCGCAAGCTTGGAACGCACATTTCAAAGGTCAAATCCTTGAGCATGGATAGCTGGAACAATGAGCAAGTGGATGTTAGTGGACCGCCACCGCTCCGGCGTGTATATCTGATGTTAATGCCCGGCAGTACATGAAGCGCACAGGAAACGTGAACTCCAACCGCGTGTACAATCCCAACAACACAAAGGCCCAGATACCGGTGGATGTGGATGAAGTGGATGGTGCCATGGAGCGATTTATACGACAAAAGTACGAGCACAAGGCTTTCTCAGGAGAATCGCGACCAACCACGAGGCACAACACAGGAAGCACCAGCTCCGAAGACCGTCCCCCGCCACTACCGCCGAAACCCGGAAACCGCCTTGGCTTGAACTTGCGGAAGCCGTCTGCGCAGCTCGATGCGGTCAGCCCTCCGATATCTCCAGGATTGAGTGGCTTTGGGGATGTGTCGCCGCCAAGAGTGAACAAGGCGTCAAGAGTGTTCGGCCACAACGTGCGGAGCGCTTCTGCAGACAGCTTTGAGAGCAAGCTTCAAACGCTAAAAGACATGGGCTTTCCAGACGAGAGGCGCAACAACACGGTGCTTAAAGGCCTCAATGGCAACCTAGAGAAGTCTGTGGAGACCTTGATAAGACTAGGAGAAGGTGGCAGAGGTACCTCAAGAAGTGCATCTGGAGCGGCGTCGCCTAATCCATCAAGCGGCGAAAATGTAAACGGCGTCACGATCGGCCGGGCAAGGCCGTCTGCGCCTGGTCAATCCTACAACCCGTTCGATAATTTTGGTCCTGGTCAAACAGCACCGCAGCAACAACTTATGCCCCTGCAGACGCAGCAGCCTCAAGCGAACGGCTACGGCGCCCCCCCGAATCCTTACAATCCGTTTTTTTCCAACTCGCAACCTATGTCTGCTCACCCAGGATTGGATCAGTCTTTCCAAAACCTTCAACTCTCTCAACCGCAGCCGCAGCAGCCAGCGCCGCTATTTCCGAACCACACTGGAGGTCCTGGAAACCCAAGCGTTGCGCAGCAGTCGTACAACAATCCCTTCATGCAAGCGTTCACACCCCCCCCGGTTCCACAAATACCGTCGCAATATCAGACTCCCGCGCTATACCCTCAACAGACAGGTTTCCAGCAACCCCAGCAAAGTAATCCCTTCCTCAAGACCTCTCGCTCGCAAATCTTTACGCCCAGCAACCCGTTCAACTCACAGATGTCCGGCACGCCGACTTTTGGCCAGGCTTTCTCGCAGTCACAGGAACAGGGACAACAATTTCTCCAGCAAGCTGTCGAGCCACGACAGAGCCACTCGTTCAGCGGCCCGAGTTCGGAATACCAACAGCCGCAACAGCAGTTCCCAGCGCAAGGTCAATACCAACCGACCCAGCAGCAAGATGTTAGCCAATTTGCGAACCCATACCAACAGCAACAGCAACAGCAACAATACCAACAGCAGCAATTCCAACAGCAACAATTCCAGCAGCAACAATTCCAACAGCAACAATACCCACAGCAACAGCAACAACAATACCAAGTGCCGCGACGCGACAAAAACTCTATATTGGCACTTTACGGTCAGCCGCATCTTGCCCCTCAGCCAACAGGTGCATCGCAAGCAAATGTGGCTGAGGGCCCCAACGGTGTGCCACAACGCAGCGTTACTATGCCCGTTACCTCCGCTGCGAACGGGGAAGTGTCTGCGACTCCTGGGTCTCACAACCCCTTTGCCCCAGGTGGCGCTCAACCGGCTGGAGGTGCTGGGGGCACTGGTGGTGGCGGAAGGCACGTCAGCCAGGAGAGCGTCGATTTCTCGGGGCTCATGAGCGGGCGGCACAGCCCAGACGCGTTTGCTGGGCTCAGTTCGGGGTTCAGATGAGGGGCAGGCAGCGGGGGTATTATCAAGCTTGGCTGGCGACAGCTGTTCGAGCCACGTTTACGGGTGGCCGGATTGCAGTGTTTCACTCACCATTGGGTATCAGCAAGGCGTTTGCACGTGGCATTTCATAGCATCGGGTTATACGGGAGGCATTGGTGGGTTTTGTTGGGCATATCTGGCGGGCAGGGGCCAAACGAGCGCATGGGTTATAGGTGTACAGTCGAATAGAAATAATATGAGAGACACTAGGTACCTACCTACATGCCAGGGTCCGACTAGGACGGTAGCTAAGGGTTTAGTCGTGTCCGCATTCCGCGTGTAGAAGGCTAGCGCGACTGGGGAGAAGCAACGCGCGGAGCAGTTCATGCAGTCGCATTGTCGGCCACGATTAACCGTAAGCGCCGGCCACGATGGTGGCAGAGATTGGGTGCCGACTGCGGCTGGCCAATGGCGTTGCACAGGCCTGTGATGCGCCAGACGTCACCGAGCGTCGGGCCTTGGATTGGGCCCGGCCGGCGCGTAACAGGTCGACTATCACGAGAAATTCCAGGTACTTCAAGACTTAGCTACAGCTCACTCTTCTGTGCATGCTGACTGCTGACTATCGTCACTGCCTCAGCCAGCTTCGCCCTCTTTCCCGCTCTTGCTTCTACCTACCCCGCCTTCTCCACGCCCACATCCGCCGACTCGACTCGACTCGACTCGACCTCTCTGCATGCGCCTTCGCCATCTTCTCTAAGCCATGAACAACCAGAGGCGCCATGGTCGCCCAGACGAAGAGCTTTTCCTGGGCGGCGGTTCTTCCAGCGCTGGCCCAGGAACCCCGACTGTCGGCCCGCTGAGGATAAACAAGGCTGCTTCACCTCCGCCGCGCGCAGGCTCCGCTGGCAGCTTGGTTGAAGGCATATCGCGCCCTCCGCCTGTCCCAAATTATCCCGCCCCGCCGACGAACCCGCCTACAGGGCCTTTGCCCTATCCCGACGACGGGCTGCGCCAACAAGCCGCTGCAGGACGGCGCGTATACACACCTTTCTCTGATCACGAGAGAGGCTCAAAAAACTCCACTCCTGAAGGTGGATATGGACATCCTGGGGGCTCAGCAGCTTCTGGGTCTCCGCGCACAAGGTTCGACGCGAACGACCCAAATAGACCAACGGTGTCTGGTTATGCATACCCGCCATACCCAGTCGAGGAGGGACGTGCAGGAGCTTCTTCTGCTAGGCCTGCGGACAGGCGCGCCACACCCAAGCCGCTGCCGGAATCTCCTGGGCCGGAGACGCCAGAGAAGGAAGATGACTTCTTCCAGAAAGCGCCGCAGCGCATGCGCTCGCCAATAGAGCAGCAGAGCCAGCGTCCTACAGAAGCGGCACCAAATCCGAACCCTTACCCCGATTACCACCAACAATATTGGCCGCCTCCAAAGCCAACCACATCTCCACAACAGAGCCAAACGCTCAGAATCCCGAATCCCAGTGGCGTTAATCGTTTAAGCTCAACCGCGTCGACTTCTACAACAAGAGCTCAGAGGGGCTCGCCACCTCCTCCAGAAACACCCATTGGCGATGTTCCTCCTGGAGGTGGCATCGAAGCTAGATACGCAGCAGCCGGAATTGCGGGTCCTTCGACGCTAAACAACCTGCAGTCGCAGAATACGGCGGCAGCGCAGCGTGCCGCACAATATGGGGGCTTGCCGCCTCGGACGGTAACAACCTCTCCTCATCCGCAGCAACAGCAACCCCCAAGGAGGCCATGGACGCCAACTGAAGCACCAGGCTCCGCTCCCCACGGACCTCCAACCGTATACCAGGGCGATTCACAGGTCCACCCTGCGTCTCATCCACTGCCACATCCCATACAGAGCCCACCTCTGCAGCCGACAGCTGCACCTCTGCACCCGGCCGCTGCTCAGCCTGTATCAGCGCAAGCTACTCCAGATCTGGCTAATCAAGCATTGGAGAATGACTTCCAGCGGATGAATATGAACGAAGAGCCGCCGCCAGCTTATTCGCCTCAGCCGGCTCAGGCACAAGGCTATCCCAACGAGAAACGTCCAAGTACTACTCAGCCTGCACCAAATACTGGAGCTGGGGCTGGTGCTGCTGTCATGGCCGATTCTAACCTACAGCAACATCCAGCTTTCGCAAACGATCCCCGCATGCAGCAACCGCAACAACCGCTACAGCAACAGCAACAGATGCAGCCAGGCCCTTCATCGCAACAAGCACCAGGTGGCGGCTTGACCCCACTTCAGATCCACCCATACCAGCAAACCACTTCTCCGGGACCTGGGCCAGGCCCGGCATCACCCCCACCACTTCCGGAAGGCTGGATTGCCCACCTGGATCCCAATTCTGGCCAATATTACTACATTCATCTACCGACACAGTCTACCCAATGGGAGTTCCCAAAGGGCCCAACTCCTCTTAGCCTGAGCGAACCATTATCACCCACCGGCACGTTTGTGAATCCCCTGACATCACCGGGCCTTGCAAGCACCTTCTCCAAACCGCTTGCCTCCCCCGGTTTCCCTGTGCAGCAGCACGCAACCTATCCCGACAACATGGCTGCTATGGCTGGCCTTACAAGTCCCACTGCAGCAGGCTTCACCGGCCCCCCACCACAAGCCGGTGTCGATATGTACAAGGTTCAGCCCACGAACGGTGTGTATTTTGGCCCTTACTTGAGGTACACAAACATGGACATTGAACGTGGACTGTGGCTCGGATCCATTCTACTGGTGACCGACGCGCCGCAACCACCAACAATCCACATCCATCAGAGCGTCGATCTTTCTCCCAATCCTCGTCAATTGAAGGCCAATCCTATCTTCAGCCACCAAAGGTGGGTTTTTTATAGATATGATATCGACCTGAAGATGGAGGAAGATCATGGTGCAAAATGGACATACGCCGTCACCTCGCATTTAGGCTGCACTCGCTACGAGTTCTTAGTCGCCGGCCGCTACGAGACAAGTTGGCGCTTTATTGCGCATTCTGGCAATGACTTCGCACTCAACGTTAGCGCCAACGAGCGTACTAGACTCGGTGGAGTGGGATTCATGTGGAAAGACATCTTACAGAAACACATTGAATGTGGCGGCTTCCACGTCCAGCTTGGTTTGGGCGACCAGATTTATGCTGACCGCATATGGAAGGAAATTCCCGTGTTAAAGCAGTGGACGGCGACTAGTGGCAAGGACAACAGGAAGAATGCGCCGTGGACAGCGAAACACGAGGAAGATGTATCGCATGCGTACTTCCACTACTACACGAGCCATTTTGACCAGCCACACCTGAGAGAGGCGTTTGCGCAGATCCCGCACGTCCTGACGCTGGACGATCATGATATCTTCGACGGATTCGGCTCCTACCCAGAGTACATGCAGTTCTCCAACATGTTCAAGAACATCGGCCGCATCGGCATTGAGATGTATTTGTTGTTCCAGCACCACACGACACTGGAGATCTTGCGTAACGTCAACAACGACCAAGACCTCTTTACCATCACTGGCACGGGCTGGCACTTTGTCAAATACCTGGGCCCGGCCCTCGTCGTCGTGGGGCCTGATACGCGCTCCGAGAGGAACCCACACCAGGTCATGGCTGGTCCCACCTATCAAGGTCTCTTCCCCAAAGTTGCGCTACTTCCGCCGAGCGTACAGCATTGCATCTGGATGATACCCGTTCCGCTCGTTTATCCGCGCCTCGAATCATTTGAACACTTGGCCAATACTATGGCTACCGGCAAGAAGGCTGCTACTGGAGCGTTCAATATGTTGGGCAAGGTGACCAGCTCTGTTGCAGGCGTCGTTGGCGCGAAAGGCATGGTAGGCGACGGCTTCAACTCTGTCAAGAAGGCGGTTGGCAAATCAGGCTTGATGAGTGGTATTTTGAGTCCGTTCGGTGAGATCGATGTTCTTGATGAACTGAGGGACCAGTGGACACACGAGTCAAAGGTAAATCTTCAAATCTTCTCACCAGAAGTATGCAATATTCTGACTATCGTTTTAGGATCTGGAGAGGACGTACTTAATACGGACGCTGCAAGGCATTGCTCATAACAAGTCCCTCCGCATGAGTTTCTTCTCGGGAGGTAAGTACTGGCAGTCGTATTTACTCGGTCACATGCTGATATTTTCTCAGACGTCGGCTGCTGCGGCGCCGGCCTCGTCCACGACCCCTCTCGCTTGCAGGATCACAAGACCATGTACCAGGTCATCGCCAGTAGCGTCGTCAACAGTCCACCAAGCAGCTACGTTTTGCGGATGTTGCACAACAACAAGCCACTTTTCGTGCCAGCCAATGGGCACCGCAGCAACAACAGCCCGTCAGACACTAAGGAAGAGATGATGGAGATCTTCACCCAGGACGTCAACGGTGCGCCACGTGAGATGCGGCGACTGATGGGCCGGAGAAACTACGTCGCGTGCGTGGCCTACGACCCTGAGATCGTCCACGGCACGTTTGGTCAGGCGGTGCCAGGCCAAGGCGGCGGGAAGCTGAGCATCGCCGTCGACTTCATGGTGCAGAACGAGGGCATATACGGCGCCCCAATGAAGTACGGCCCGGTGGTCATTCCGAGCCTGGAGTACGGGCGATAAAGGACGGATAGGCGAAGGCATGAGTGATGATGATGACTAGAACGACGAGAGCGGTGATACCACTTTTTTGCTTTGAGAGTCGATGTTTACTTAGCGTAGCATTTGATCCGAATGGTTAGCTCTAGCAATGGAGGAGAAATTGATACTCCTAGTGAGTGCGCACTCCGGGTAAGATCGTGGTGGTGGTTGAAGAGAACTTGACTCCTGAGGGCATGCAAAGGATCTGACCGCCAGACGCACCGCCAGGATGATTGCCTCAACCCCCGCTGCACCGACCACGGCCCGGAGATGAGGCTCTCAGTATGATGCGGATGGTGGATTCCAGTCCAGCCCCTGAGTTCCAGAAATTCCAGAAGGCCCCTTTGGAAGCGGCAGCGTTGGCACCCGGACCCCCGTTGACGTGGTCGGCCAGTGTCGGCGGCGCACGTTCCCAGCAGGCCGACGGAGCCTGGCGGGCGGGCAGCGAGCTCGGCGGTTGTTGCTGAGCGGATGCATGTATGAAGAAACAACTCTACGCGCTGCGATTCTCTCTGCCTTTGCACACAAACTGCCATCTCGTCTCGTCTGCTCTACTAGGTACTAACCTGCCACGACGCGCCTCGCACCCCATCTCAGCGCCTGGCTCCAGCCCAACCCTGCGACAACGGACGCCGCACCCCTCCACATCCCACATACCTATCCGGTTTCTATCCACGCCCCACATCATCGCACACCATGCTAGTCTCAGCAGCACCTGTAGCCAACGTCCCGCGTTTCCTTCTCCCAAGCTTCGCGAGGACGGCTGGGCCGGTTGGCTGCGCGGCAAAGCTCCAGCCTTTCAGCAGCTTTGCGCCGCAGACCCGCCCAATCTCTTTCGCGGCCAACATTTGCCCGTTTGAGCAGCGCCGGCGGGAGAACAAGGCGGCGGCACTCGAAGCGAGGAGGACAGGTACGCAGGCGGCGGCGGCAAGGCGAGCCTTCTCGGCCTCTGCTGTCCGGCCAAAGGATCACCATTTCGATACGCTCAAGTTTGTGCAGCGGTTGAAGGATGAGGGCTTCACGGAGGAGCAGGCGGTGGCCATGATGAAGGTTTTGAGCGATGTGATAGAAGAGAGGTATGAGCGACCAATGCAACAGCCAGAAGAGCGAGAGCTATGGATACTGACACGCGCGGCACCAGCATCCAGAACCTGACGCGCACCATGGTGCTCCGCGAAGACCAAGAGGCGGCGACATACACGCAGAAAGTCGACTTTGCGAAGCTGCGCTCGGAGCTTTTGACGGCCGACAGCACCGAGACGTCGCTGACGCGGGCATCGCACGAACGCTTAACCAACGAGATCGCCAAGTTGAACTCGCGCCTGCGCGACGAGATTCAGCGCACCCAGGCCAGCGTGCGCCTCGATCTGAACCTCGAGAAAGGCCGCATCAGGGAGGAGGCCAACGTGCAGGAGCTGAAGATCAAGGAGACGGATACGAGGATTGAGCAGGAGACGGCGGTGCTGAGGGAGAAACTCGAGGCCGTCAAGTTCACGACGCTGCAGTGGTTGATGTAAGTTTACCTATTGCTTGATACGATGACGACAGGGCTGGGTTGGACAAGGCCGCTAACGCGTCTGCAGGGGTGTTTGCACGGGTACGGCGGCACTGATTCTTGGTGCCTGGAGACTTCTTATGTAAAGAGGACATGGTTTAGGGAGTCGCATGGTATAGGTGACCGGGCCGCATAGAATACCAGGGACGAGCAGCAGGGCACACCGAGCACAGCAGGCACAGGCGCACAGCAACAGGGCGCCCCCGGGCAGCGAGCGAGAGCACGGCACGGCGTGGGAAACGCGCAACGGCCAATGCTTCGGACCGCTCCAAGGAGTCCTGGGGGACGGGGGGGGGATTGGATATGGAGAGATACATGCATGCATTTGTAGATTTGAAAAAAAAAAAAAAAAATCAGTAGACGCTGGCGTGAGAAGGGCGTAAGAGAGAGAGAGAGAGCGAGAGTAAAATAAGTGCGCCGAGACCATGGTCGAAAGGGAGGCTGAGAGGCTGAGAGAGAGATAGATATAATTAACTGTCGACACGCGGCGGCTATTAATGGAGGCGGGCTGTGTGGGCAGCCATTGGACGGCGGGCACTGGGCAGATCTTGCGGGAGAGCGCCTAGAGCACGGCTGTGCGGGCGTGACTAGCAAGAGGCCAGAGTGTGTGAGGGTCGAAATTTCCGCGGTGAGGGACAGGAGGCTTTTCGCTAGCCCTCCAGCGAGCGCGGGGCATCAAAAGGGCGACAGCAAATCCGCCGGCCTTGGCGAGCGTCTTTCGTTTCCACTTCCCGCCTCACACCCCCAACACCATATCGCAACCCGACTCCAGTCCCTCCCACTTCCACGCCCGCCTTCCTTCGCACAACACTCCCCGACTTCTACCTTTCCGTCTTCCAAAATGGCTACTGAGGTACGTCCAACACCATCAAACTCAACCCTGATTGCCCGGCACCCCGTCGCCCGCCCGCCCTGCCCCCCCTAAGCCCCTCTGTGTGTCGACATCGATGACATTTGCTGACATGGCTTCTTCTCAACAGCGCGAAAGGTACCCGCCCTCCGTCTAACCCACTGGGCCATCGACTAGCCTTCTGACCCTCTATGCAGCAAGACCTTCCTCGCCCGTCTGTGCGAGCAGGCTGAGCGTTACGATGGTACGTTGATGTTGGTTGACGCCTTGTGACCCGCATTCGCTAACGCTTCTGCCAAACAGAGATGGTTACCTACATGAAGGTCAGTCAACCCGCCCCGAGTGATAACCTTTGTGTGTCGAGAACTGAGCGACTGACGTGCTTTACAGGAGGTTGCCAAGGTATGAATAACCGCGCCGTCGCCGCGCCATCGAGTGCACTCTCTAACGTTATCCACAGATCGGTGGTGAGCTCACCGTCGACGAGCGCAACCTGCTTTCCGTCGCCTACAAGAACGTTGTCGGTACCCGCCGTGCGTCGTGGCGCATAATCTCCTCGATTGAGCAGAAGGAGGAGTCTAAGGGCTCCGACAAGCACGTCGGCACCATCCGCGACTACCGCCAGAAGATCGAGACCGAGCTCGAGAAGGTCTGCCAGGATGTCCTCGACGTCCTTGACGACTCCCTTATCCCCAAGGCCGAGTCTGGCGAGTCCAAGGTCTTCTACCATAAGATGTACGTTTCACGTCGCGATTTCACAGCCGTGCTTGTTGCAATGTTTTTTGCATCATCAGCCTTTCCAAGAACGGTCCACTGACAGCTGTCTCCTTTTGCAGGAAGGGTGACTACCACCGTTACCTTGCCGAGTTCGCCGCTGGTGAGAAGCGCAAGGGCGCCGCTACCGCTGCGCACGAGGCCTACAAGGTGAGTTTCAATGGCGCCCGGCATCTTGGAACAGGCTCTGATAAGGATTCTAGACCGCTACCGACGTCGCTCAGACCGAGCTGACCCCTACCCACCCCATCCGCCTTGGTCTCGCCCTGAACTTCTCCGTCTTCTACTACGAGATCCTGAACTCGCCCGACCGCGCCTGCCACCTCGCCAAGCAGGCCTTTGACGATGCCATTGCCGAGCTCGACTCCCTGTCCGAGGAGTCTTACCGCGACAGCACTCTGATCATGCAGCTTCTCCGCGACAACCTGACCCTCTGGACCTCTTCGGACGGCAACGAGCCCGAGGCTGGCTCCGAGGCCCCCAAGGCCGAGGACAAGCCCGCTGAGGCCAAGCCCGAGGCGCCTGCCGGCGAGGCCGCGGCCAGCGAGGAGCCTGCCGCCGCGCCTGCTTCTTAAATGGTGTGATGTGTTAGCGACGAACCAGGCGTCTGTTTATACAGACTGCCGCAGCCAATCTCCACGGCGAATCCGGTAAGACCACGTCTTTTGCGACGGATCTTGGAGCAATCGGTTTAGGGGCAGCGGGGGGTGGTGGCGTACAGTTATCTGAGTTTCGAATCAATCATGTGAAAGCGAAAAAGAGTTTGCGTGAGCTGGTTCGGGGCTTGGATCGCCGGTGATGGTGTCGGTCGATTGTCTTGTTTTGCTCGTCCATTCCCCCTATTTCTCTATCCCTCTGCGTGTTGCTGCTCTCTTTCAAGTACTACACTAGCGATGCTTGACTCCTCCGGGACTCTATATCCAAATGAAATCGACATGTCCGACTTTTTTTTATATTATATTTTATATTCTTGATTCTTGATTCTTGAGAGGGCTGGCTGCTGCTGTTGCCGCCTTTTTTGGTCCTCTTTCTCGCCATACATACTTACATACCTATGGATGGTGCAGCTCTCATTCACACGCACGCACAGCACAGCACAGCAGCGCACAACGCAGCACAGCACAACAGCACAACAGCCGCC
Organism: Aplosporella prunicola CBS 121167; assembly: GCF_010093885.1. NCBI lineage: Eukaryota > Fungi > Ascomycota > Dothideomycetes > Botryosphaeriales > Aplosporellaceae > Aplosporella > Aplosporella prunicola. The sequence continues at coordinate 600,258 of NW_022983540.1, forward strand.
TTTTTTGGTCCTCTTTCTCGCCATACATACTTACATACCTATGGATGGTGCAGCTCTCATTCACACGCACGCACAGCACAGCACAGCAGCGCACAACGCAGCACAGCACAACAGCACAACAGCACAACAGCGCAACAGCACAGCAGCGCAGCACACCCGGTCCCACGTCGGGTGCGACGGCGCTGATTAGGTAGGTACGTGGGTAGTCGACTCAACTCGTATCATGCGCGCGCGCGTGCGCGCCGCTGCCGCCCTCCGCCCTCTGCCCGCCGCTGCCCGCCGCGACTATCCGGCTCGCAGCTCGCAGGCCGTAGGTCACTCGTAATTTGCAAGCCGCAAGCCGCCACAACAGCAGCCTGGTACGTAGCGGGTGTGGTTAGTTGGTTATAGGTTGGGTTGGCACGTTGGGCTATGTCAGTTAGGTTGGGTTGGGGCGTGTGGATGTGGATGTGAACCGGGGCCGTGGTGCTGGTGGTGCTGGTGCTGTGGTGCGGGATCTCTGGGCACTAGGAGTACCTACCTGTGTTGAGTTGGTGTGTGTGTGTGTGTGTGTGTGTGTGTGTGTGTCTGGGTGTGTGTGTGAGTATGGGCGAGCATTCATTCATCGATTTATGATGCACGGCTGACTGGCTGTATGGATGGATGCGTGCGTGGTTGGTAGACAGAGATTCCTACACCCAGCTCATAGTTAATTCACAAATAATCCACATCCACATAGGTAGTTAACAAAGGCAGGCAGAAAGACATGAGCCGAGCCAGCCGTCTTCCGTTCCTGCCCTGTCCGTTCCAGCCTGCTCTAGTCCGCTCCAGTCCGTTCCAGTTCAGCTCATCTCAGCTCATCTCAGCTCACCTGTGCTATGCTGTATCGCCCGCCTGCCCGCCTGCCTGCGTACTTAGGTGCCTGATCTCCCCATTCCCCCATTCCCTAAGGTAGGCACCTAGGCACCTAGAGGACCTAAGTACGACTATGTAGGCAAGTCTTGCGTGCTGCGTCGGCGAATGCGGGATGCGGTTCCGATTGCGCTAAACTAGTTGTGGATGGTTTGGTTTGTTTGTGTGTGGGTGAGTGGCAGGGCTTGGGGTAGGTGTATGGGTAGGAGGGAGCGTGGTTTGCGGTGTTGCGTGGGGATTAGGGTTGATGTATACTTTTATTTATTTAGTTTTTATTCATGTAGTATTATGTCGTTATTGGTATGTTTTTATGCACCTCTGCTACGGTACTGTTTAGTTGGTTGTTTCCTTTTTGTTTCTTATTTCTTAATTTATGAATTCATGGCGGCAACGAGGACATCAAAGAACAATAATATAATGTAATAAATTAAATTAAGTTAAATTAAGAGAAAGTATATCAGCCCGCTTCGAATTTAAATAAAAACCCTACTCATAAGAGTATATCTATATGCTTGTAGCATCCTTGTAATTCACCCTACAGGCTAGTCTCTGAATGGGTCTAAAGTACCCTCCGATGACTACTTCGTAAGCTTCTTGCTCTAGTGAGAGTGAGAAATTGGCCTGATGGCTTTTTGTCCTAGGAAAGAGAGACGTTGTGTGCGACAACAAGTGAGAAAGCAAGTAGGAAACAATGAAGGGGGAACAAGTGAGCGCTTCTCAAGGAAAGACAAAGAAAGTAAGCATAAGGCTTGGTGTGTATAGTTGTATTGTGTTTGTACATTGTCGTGTATGGTATATCTTCTAGCCGTTTTCAGTGGATATATTGAATTGAAAGGGTATAATCCGCCACTACAACAGCGGCCGTAGTGCAGCGTCCATGTCTGTCTGTCTGCGACCCGCTTTCTAGCTCCAGCTCCAGCTCTCAGCTCTCAGCTCTCAGCACTCGGTTTTCTGCCCAACAGCGCCCACAGCCTGACAGTGACAATGAGCTCCTCCCTCCTGCCACCGCCCGTCTTTCCCATCTTTCTTCCGCACCAAACAACCCTAAACCAAATGGCTTGGCAGCAAGAAATTCGCAATCCCCTCCTTGACCGCGTATTCATGACCACAGTTTGCGCACACGAGCGCTCCGCTCGCAATCGTCGTCTCTAGCAGCAGGGTATGCAGGTCGCGCAGCACGGGCGTCGGCACCGCGTTGCCCAGCGCGTCGGTCTCTGTTGCTTCGAGCTCGCCCGCGGGCGAGATGCCCAGTGCCGAGAGCTCTGGGGCTGTGGGAGGAAGAGCGGGGAGGCCGAGCTATGGCGCAAGAGCTGGTTAACAGTTGCTTCTGCGGAGATGGAAAACGTGGTTTGTGGTGTGGTGGTGATGCAGTGCTGGTCGTGATCTGCGGTGCTGGTGCGTCTCATACCTCGGCTGCAAGCCCCCTCAATGCCTCCCACTCCAGCCTGGGCAGGATGTTCCGAATGAAGGCGGGGTTGAGCTCGGCCTCGACAACCTCGAGCTCCGCGTCGCGTGGGTGCAGTGGGAATGCCGCCGCCGATGACTTGCACGCCTTGCGTGCGCAGGTCAGGAAGTTGAGGGTAAGGACTTTCATGGTTGCTGTAGTTGTGTGTAGGCGTGGCGCGCGGTTCAGATGTGCGCTCTCGATTTCGTAGTGGGTTGGTGGGCTGGTGTCTGGCGTAGACGAAGAGGTGGCGGCCACAGTGGCAGAGGAGGGCCGTGAGGAAAAAAGGTAAGCCCTTGGCAAGTAGAGGTTGGTGTCCTGGTGCGCGAGTCCGTGAGGTGAATGCTGAAGATCGGCGGGGTGGTTTCTGGGAAATTTTGTCCGCTGGCGCGAGTCAGTGAGGCTCTGGATTTAAGCTTATCTCCCCGCGCCGCGCTAGTCCTGTACTGGACAGCATGGCCATCAGTGGCCCATTTGACAGTTACACTCGTTCTTGAGCAAACAGTTTCACTGACGGTCATACTTGGATGGAGGGTAACAGCTCGTAGAGCCTCTTCATATCTACCAAATCACCACCTTTCACCACATCCTTAAGAAAGCGTGAATATCCAGCGCCAGAAAACTGCAAGCCAGAGGAGTCCCGGGTATCTGATGTTCCCAATCCATAATGCAACGCTTCGCCCAAGAAGAGGTCAACCACCGATAATGCGCATCGCCTAATTTTGTCCGGCCCAAACTTAAAAATCAGAAGCAATTCCTACTTTTTACAAGACCTCATGCTCCGAAGAAGACTTCCAACGAATCACCATCCTCAAAGTCGTCAAGCTCGGCCATGGTTTGTGTTGGGTCCAGGCGGTCGCCGTCAAAGGCAAAATAGAATTTGCCTTTCTTCTCTTCAGGGAGCTGCATCCTGTTATGATATGCGTTCGCCATCCTCTCAAAAGTCGTGGTCTAGAGATGGTCAGCCCAGATGAAAATCATATCCAGCCAAACAAACATACCGGCTTGACAATGAGTTTGCACTCGTTATACTCTCTTGATTTGATCACGACCTTGATCTGGTCCTTCTTTTGCTCCGGTGGCGGCTCTTCATCATCAATTTCTGGTTGTGGTTCTGTAATCTGCCTGGCTGCCTTCTTGTCTTCGTCGAATAGTTCCTGTGTCCATGCCTCTACCTCCACTTTGCCTCCTTCATCGTCAAATGCATCCTGTCTGCCGTTCATTGCAAGATGGCCTTCGGAATTCACAGTAAGACCTAAGCTCCGTCCAGTAGCAACATCGTAAAGCCGGATGCCTCTGAAAGTGAAGAAAACCATTTCTGACGTTTCGCGGTCGAAGCCTTGCCTCTTACACCATGCTTCGCGGACTTCCTTCATGCGTTGCGAGAGCTTGCGCGTGACAATCAGAGGCTTGGTGTTTGGAATTCGAGGATTGACGAAGATTTTCAAAGACGGATCTGGAGGTGCATTGGCGGCGTTAGGAGTATTCGGGCCTGTACTTGGTGTTGATCCTGAGTGCCCTATATTGACTGATGGTGCCCCTTGCATTGTCTTCGCCTGTTGAGCCAGCCTACGCTTCCGCCTAGATTCCCGTATAATCTCACGAAGCTCAGGATCTGACTCGCTTATGTCGTCGTCCTCGTCTTTTGGCACCGAATTCTCCTTGGGCTTAGGGGCGGCTGCCGGATGAGGTTCGTCATCGCCAGATGAAGAACCTAAATCAACGACGACAGCCTGTTTCTGCCCTTCTTTGTGCGCACTTACGTTGTCTTCGTAGTGTAGGGATTGCGAAGACGGACGGCGTTTCGCAGGCGGCGACACAGGGCTTCCGAAATTTGCTCTTCGACTTGCCGATGTGATTTGCTTCCTAAGAATTTATGAGCATAAAGCCTACTAATTCTGGATTTCGATCCCTACTTCTTGCTACCGAGCTCAGACTTGACCCAATCTTCCTCGTCGCTGCTCTCTTCGGTCTTGTCGCTTATTCTCCTTCGCTTGCTTTCTCGAGAGTCTTTGCGCTCCGTCTTGGGTATCTCATGCTTCTCGCGCTCCGTCAACCTTGTGCGTCTTTGGCGTCCTTGTTCTGCTACGATTTCACTGAAAGTTGAGCGCGACCCATCAAACATGGCGGTTGGATCTTCGTCATCCTTGCTTTTGTCGCTCTTTTTCGTCGCCCATGACGGCTGCTTGAAGAAGCTGCGCTTCGGTTTGGGAGCCGCGCTGCCAGAAGGCGAGCCGCTGTCTGCCATTAGTCGAAGCGCAATGTCAAAATGGAAACCCTGTCGCTGCCTGTCAAATGCGCGGCGTCTGTATTTGAAGTTGAAGAGGTTTAGGAGCGAAAGTGTGCGAAAGCGATGTTAAGAAAGTGTGTTGGGAGATCGTGATCGTGGGGTAGCGTCGAAAGGTGACGCTCGAAAGTTGTCGGAGTTTGCGCGGTGCAATCGCCGACGTCAGTGTCGCGCATCGCGAAATCCCGTGAGCGTGGGGGATCACTTCACTTCTTGCCCAATCTGCTCTACAAACTCAAACAAACACTCTCGAGCCCTCCTCATTTCACAGCCTTTCTGAAGCTCAAGATGGAGAACGGTGCTAGCGATGCAAAGGACCCTTCGGGCTTCCTCAGCGAGATCATCGGCGCCCCAGTCACGGTGAAGCTGAACTCCGGTGTGGTCTACAAGGGTATGTAAAATGACGGCTGTATATCAGATCATGCTAGTGCGGCTGTCTAACCTGTTGTACAGGCGAGCTTCAATCTGTTGATGGCTACATGAACATCGCGCTTGAGCAGACCAAGGAGTTTGTCAACGGCAAGCTCCACCGGAATTACGGCGACGCTTTTGTCAGAGGCAACAACGGTAATGTTGCTCCGGTAGTTCACTTTGGTCTCTCTTGCTAATGCGCTATAGTGATGTACATTGCGGCAGACTCGTGAGTAGTTGTCGGGTGGCTTGTGACTTGATGAAGAGCATGGGAAGGGGCACAGTTAGCACCTCTAAATCCAGTGCATCATGCGGCAGAAGATTGGTGACCCAGGCAGGATGTCAAGAACTCTGCAGATTTCGCCTTGCAGATTTCTCTCAACAGTTCAGAAGCAAACTCCATGAATTTGCTGTTTAATGCAGAGGGTCACAGTATAATAGCCAAACATTATCTATCGAGGCACGTGCATTGTGGCCGTTTTGACAGTTAATCTATATCTCGTGGTCGTGGTTCAGAGTTATACTTGTTACGTTGTTAATTCTTAGTTTACTCGAGTGGCAGACGTTTTCAAACAGACTGCGTTCCTGATTGTACCATATTGTGAGCCCAAACAACACAAGCCTCTACACAAAAACATTGTATGCTTACAACAAGCGTTTGCAAAATCGCCCTCATGATTATAGCATATGCAGCTTGTTTCTGGAAGTGACTGCACTGAATGACAGGGAGACAAGTAGCATGCCTTGAAATATAAATGTATATGGGTGTACAACATTCAGCATTCGATGTTATAATCCTAGAGCTGTATATACCGAAAGGTGCGAATCAAGCTTTGTGATGCCGAAGCAGATTTCCTACGCCATAGGCTGGAATCAGTTCATAGCTACCCCAACGGGCAGCCGGCACTCTGACTTGCCGACATGTTTGATTTCGTGGCGCAACAGTTGTCCTCCACGCCAACTGCCACCCGCCTCCCTCAACACCATAACCACCTATCATGTTTCCCTACGCGCCATTCCCGGAGGACGAAGACGAGCCTCCTTGGGATATCACTGTCGATCCCAGTGTCGTAGACGAGATCCGCAAACGTCGCAAGAAGGAGAAGGAGGAGAAGAAGAAGGAAAGGGCGGAAGTGGAGAGGGTGAGCTTTATTTATGCCTTGATCTCCGTTATTCTCTGACTGTTAGCTCACTAAATACGCAGCACCGGGCGGAGAACCCCTACAGCATTGACGAAAGGGGCAACATCAAGATCGATCCGCTGGTGGTGAACGTGATCGTGCATTACTTCCCCGCATTATCGATGCCACCGATGCTGGATCTAAACCAAGAGGATGGTTGGGTGGATTGGCTGGCAGCGCGTTGCTTGCCAGGGGGTAAGGACTAGGAGCGACCCCTTTGGTAAGCTGTTAGTTATTGACGTTGGAGCAGAATGGCCGGCAATGCTGCGAAACTGGCGTGCACAGCGCTGGATGCGCACCCACTGGGTGCCGCTCATCAAAGCAGACATCGCCACCGGATGCAGCAAGGGGAAGACCGTTAAGAAGATGATGAACCAAGGAACGTGAATGCTGCTGTTTCGGCGTGGGCAGAACTATGGAATTGCGCTCAGGGGAGGAGGCATGCTAGTCGCATGCACAAGGAGTGGGTACACTTTCGTATACGCATTGATCAGGGCGTTTTAAGGTTGCTGTAGCGGCGTTGATGGGGTGTTTTGGTGTTCGGTTGTTCGAAGGCTCGCACGCGGCTGGGTTTAATTGAAGTTTTTGTGGGAGTTGTAGATAGATAAGGCTGCAACGCCTTGAATGGTACCAAAGATGCAGCAACTCCTCGAGCTGACAAGTTGTGGCGCCTTCGCATGGTTGCCAGTGTCGGGATGGTTCACACAGCTCAAACAGACCCCCCAAAATGGTGTTGACATGTGGGCAGCACAGACTGCAGCTCCATAGGGATACGATCCAGGTCCTTGGCACACCCATCTGTCAATGTCATATGTCGCGTAACTGGCGTCGGACCTACCACTTACCTGGCAACCACCTTCTACCCCGCGACTAAACCCGATGCCACAACCTTCTCTCCCGCACAACTAGGCTCCCACCAGCAGAGCGAATAACATCTTCTCTTTCAGTACTTCATGTCCGCGAGCCTGGTCGCTCGCACAGCCAGTACTCGACTTCATCCACTGCAGCTTCCCAACGCCCGTCGGCAATAGTTGTCCAGGCTTCCAACGTCTCGCCATTTGCTGAAAAACGTAAGGGATCCTCCGGGCACGTGCTATGGGGCCTATGCATTGTGTAGGTCGCAGATGACCCATTATAAACATTGTTGCGCCATACTGTTCTTACCTGACACCCGTCTCCCTAGCCCGCGACACTCCCACCACACAGCTGTGGAACATGCACGTACCCTAAGCTCTTTCCAAATGACAATGCTCATCAGCTACTTCTTCCTGCGAGTCGGAAACATCAGTTAAACCATCCCTACAACTGCAGCAGCTCAGCGTAGAGCACCGCTGCTTCGACCTCCGCACGGCAGGACACTACGTTAGACAACCAAGCCCCTTTGTATCGTTCTGGCCACTGGCTTGCAGGACAAGCTTCTGTCAAAAGGCCGTTTTCATCACCTCCGCACATCAGTGACACCAGCTTTTTGTCCCCCTTGTCCTCAATGCGCATGACTCTTTGGGGTCCTCAGCAAACCCAGGCCGGAGCATTTGAACGCCATGGAGCACCTAAGCCGTGCCTTTTTAGACTTCTCTTTTGAGGTTCGGACGACGTGCCTTCATAAATCGACTTGGCAGTGGTCTGTCAGACACGGGGCACGACAGCTGATTGTATCCTCCTCCGTTACCACTCAGTCTCCACCACAACAAACAGCGAAAGAGTAAATTGATGGCTTGGTTGAGAAGGATTATAAATTCAATGAAGCGTCGGCTTAGATGCGTATTTGAAGAAACAGTAGCCACCTACCTGGTCTGAAGTGGAGCAAAACCCTGTCGGACACAATCTGCCGCAGTAGATCTACCACAGCATCAGGATCATGCTTGTGGGCGTCATATCACATGGAAACTACGATAATTCGGCGTACTGTGCCAACGTGGAGCTCTCGGCAAGAATGGCTAGTCTCGAAGCCGTCTAAAGATGTTTCTTTGCCGCCATCGCTATTATCCGTTTATGCTTGCCGAGGAAACCATTGTAGCTGAATGGTTCAGAGACGGCAATGTCGGCATTGAAATCTGGTCTGGGCCCGGGTTGGTGTCTCCTGTCGAGCGGATCTCCCTCCCTGGCCGGGTTCCTAGGAAAGATGAAACAGGACCTTGAGCACATCGCCGCGTGACAGGGAGGATCTCACAAAATTCCACGATAGGCCTTCATTGCAAGGGATAGGCTAACAGCTTTGTCGCCATGGATAATAAGGTTTGGTGCCCGGAAAACCACCTAGGTAGCCATGCCTATCTTGGTCAGGTGGACTTGACACTCCCGACGCCCAAGACGGAGGTCTGCCCGGAGTCCGTCAGTGCAAGCATTTGGTCTGCGAGTCTCAGATAGTTCTGGAGCTGGAATGCTTCGTAAATCTGAAACGGCATCAAAAGTAAAGAGCATGGAAGGTCGTGGAGCACGCAATCCGCAGCTTAGCAGTCATACCTCCGTGATATCGGAACGTATCTGCAGGTGTTTGATAGAGGAAAACAGTCGTCCACAGCCAAACACCCGGGTGTTGAGATAGAGAGTGTCTCATGCACACCGCCACAGCTTGCAACGACGATCATAAGTCTGGCCAGCAGACAGAGCTATGATCGCAAGGATCTGCGCCCAAGGGTCGGGCCGCGTCTTGCATCTCCGAACATCTTAAGATTCTTCTATGACTGACAATTTGCGGGGAAAAGACCGAGCCCGGTTGCAGCCAATGCTCGAGAGACTTCGCGTAAGGCAGTTGTGCTCGAGTGGAGAAGCACAGCGCAATCGAGCTGCATTACGCGGCCCTACTCGCCGAGCCTGACGCGTGACACCATGGTTTGAACCCGTCGAGACGACAATTCATAGGACGGAATGCGGATGGGGTGCAGCACCAGGGGGATGGAAATGGATAGTGGACCAACATGAATGTGGTGCGATGTTGGGGAAAGAGGAGGGGTTCCGTCCGAACCGGAAAGAGGTGAACAATGAACAAAGGAGGTGGAAATGCTCACCGGTCACCGGGGAACAGAAATTGTTTACTGAAGCCGGAGCAGAAGGGTGTTGTTGACGCCATATCGACGCATTCCGACCACGCATGCGAAGAAAAAGGTAGCGGAGGCCTCACGTGGGTCTCGTCATCCAAGAGAGCGGGTGTTCCACTGCCAAGGCCTTGTAAATTCCAATACCAAATTTCTCCGGGGCAGGCTCAATTTCGTTTGGAGGGCGACTGTCAGCCCAGCCACGCTCGTGGCGTGCAAGCGACTTGCAGATGAGATGGCTGGTGTTCTCGCCGGCGGCGGCTCCCACGAGGCTGGTAGAAGGCAGCTGATGAGCCATTTCCCCCTCAGCGAGGCATTTCGCGTTCCACAGGACGTTGGCGATGCGATCGAAAGGGGGGCTCGTCGTCGGGGGGGGGGGAGAAGAGAGAGGTTTGGCCCTCTTGGCTCGAAACGTTTGCGGACGTTGGCCATGGAGCCATCCCCAAGCGGAGGAAAGCTGTTCCTTGCGCGGGTTCATGAACCGCCTCTCATCTCGGATCCGGGCTACCCTGGCTCGAACCGGAGGCTAGCAGCGATGGCCCACGGGACTTGGAACAGGCTGAATCGCATCTGCATGAGTGGCAGGTCACTCCCCCTGTCGACCGGGTTGGTGGTGCGACCACCCCGGAGCCACCGAACTGGGATAATTGTCCGTGCAAAGGGTCTGGGTTATATCATAGCCTCAGTCGAGGGCATCGGAATACGTGGTGGCCGGCGGCTCTCGCGGAGACAGAGTGTCTCGACGACACGTCGGCCACGCGCTGAGTGTGTTCAGTGGTGCTTGGCTCGGGCTGGCAGGGGGGGTCGAGGCGGAACTGTGGCGCCTGCAGCACGCCTCAAGGCCCGCGGACTCCTGAAGTCGACAGTGCAACGCCGGCCCTCTCCAGGAGCAGAGTGGTGGAGCGGGTGCTTGGATCGACAGCGGCCGCTGCACATCCACGCCCAAGCTGCCTAGTGCTGCGATCTGACTTCTAATAATGACGGGCTGAGTGATCCCTGACGCAGGCCACTTTATGCTTGCTCGTCGTTCCTTAGGCCTGCTTACCTAGCGCGCTGCCGGGCCTCGTATTAGCACTCCCTGACCCGGGTCTACTGAGACCGTACCTCGCTCAACATCCTCTGCGCTCGCCGTCGTTCTCTCGTTCAGACGCCGTCCTTTAATCATTGTGTGGCCGTGGCCTGCTGCCGCCGCCAGTCTGACGAGTAAGTTGCCCTTTTTCACGTTCCTCGGTGCGCCCGACAAGCCAAGGAGGACCGGTGCCCGTTGGACGTCAACAACACCCGCTACCAGCCGATCGCAACGGAGATCCAACGCGCGAGAAAGACGGCGCTACCTGTTCCGCAAAATATCTGACAATACGAGATACGAGATCGCTCCGCCTTCAGTGACCTGACAGCCTCTTGACACGTCCCGTCGACCTCTGCGACACCTCCTTCGGCCCGGTCTACCTGAGCACCGACGACTGTTTCTTTCCGCACCCTCTCTTGAGCCTTCCACAATTGGGCTTCGGGAGCATCTCTGGCGAGCTTGGGCCACGGGGTCATAGTGGCATCACCGCTAACTAAAACCCCACTGCTAGCAGTTCATCCACCGCCGCACCACCACTCTTTTCCCTCGCCCGTACGAGCTTTCGCACTCGAGCGCACTCTCGGTCGCGCTTCCGACCTCACTCGTTGCGTTTCCCTCGTCTCAAACCGTTTCAAGGACCCACTCCTCACGGCAACACCCATGTCCGTCTAGACCGCGCCACTACGGAGCCACGACACCCGCTCGAGCACCGCCAGCCCCAGACTGGCTTAGACGCAAATTTCACTTTTTAAAAGACACCGCTCACTCCTATCAACATGAAGAACTTCATACCCAAGGGCATGAGGCGGAAGTCGTCTGGCAATGTGCTAGAGGAACCCGACAAGCCTTCGTTTCGCGTCATTTCCCGGGACGAAGTTCAGAGGACTGCGGACGTTAGGAGCCGCGGCTCGGACAGTTCAGCCATGCACCACGGCAGAGAACAGTCGTACGACGACGAGATGGTCGCGCCGAACCGGTAAGTCTGGGATCTACCCGCACGCCATCTCTTTAGCCTAACCCTGGCCTCATAGTGGCAGTAACGGTAGCAGTGTCGCCAACTCGACAAGATTCTACGACACTTCTTCTTCTGCCCGTCACAGCTCCACCTCCACCTTGCCCTCGACGGACCTCGAAGTCGACGATTTGTTCAGCAAGCGAATTTCAGCCCCTGGCCTGGATCACGGTCGCACCTCCTCCTTGACGGGCTTTGCCAACCGCTTTCCCTTCAACAAGAAGGGCGCAAAGGGCAATTCCTCCCCTACTGCGAAGATAGACGGCAATTCTGAAGAGCGCCCGGGTACGAAAGACAGGTCCCTGTCTTCAAGCAGCTACGCCAGTACTGCGCAGCCTCCCACGCTCAACGGACTTTCAGAGACAGACTTTGGCAGCAGTTTTGGCGATTTGTTCGGTGGTCTTGGTGGCCAGCGCAAAAGCGCGGTTCTTCCCGAGTCGTCCTTGCCCAAGCCTCCGCAGCCATTGACCGTCAGATCAGTGAGTGAAACGTTCGCGGTAACGATATTTTGCGCACTTTCTGACAAGCGAAAATAGGGGTCCGACCCAGCACTGCCTCCTCCTTCGAAGGCGTTTGCCGCCTCTCGGCCGATTCAGCCACCTTCCCCCGTTCGCGTGGACCGAGGTCCAGCCCACGACGTTGTGGGGTCGCCCTACTCCTGGGCCTCGCATGATTCCGGCGATCGTCTAATGGCTTCACCAGACGTTGCCGCCGGTTCTCCAGTAGCCGAGAGAGCACCTCCGGCACCTAAACACAGCATTCCACACATCCCCATGACGCAAAGCCCGGTTCCGATGGCACTTAGACCAGGCTCGGCGAGCCCTGCCGAACAGCGCAAGTCTGTCGCTGGACGTCAAGGCATCCTCAAGCCCACTGCTCGTGTTCGCCCCGTCGAGGATGAAGATGCTCGCATGGTCAGAGAATCGTTTAGGGCGAGTCGTGGTACAAGGGAATTGGAGGCTGCACACGCTCGCATGACTGCTGGCGAGGCTGATTCATCGGAGGCTTCGCTGAACACGCCCTCTCTGTCCTCTGCGAGCTCGAGCATGAAGGCAAAGGAGAAGGAGAAGGAGAACGTGAGTGTTCCACTCAAGTCTCCCGGCGACCTGAGCGAGGCGACTCCGAGAGGAAAGGCACCATCTGCCCAGCGCGAGGAGGAGGAACCACTCTTTGGCCACGACCCTGATAGGCGTTCTTCAACCCCCGGTGTTCGTTGGGCGGCCGAGGCGAAGCAGCCTCAGAGGATGACGATGGCTGAGTTTGGTGTTCTCAAGCGCCAGGAGCTTAAGGATCCCATCGACGATGATACCTCGGATGAGGAATACCTCGATGAAGATCAGGAGGAAGACGAGCGCAAAAAGATGGAGGACATGAGGAGAATCAGGCAAGAGCAGCAGGAGAAGATGAGTGCCCATCGCGAGATGATGAAGCGCACGACGGGCGGAATGAACGACCGTCCCTCCGTTGGCCGCCACAGTAACAGCACGTCGGCTCTCCTTCACAACAGATCTTTTTCGAACGTCCAAAACAGCGAGGACGACGACGATGAGGATATTCCGCTCGCTATTCTTCAAGCGCACAATTTCCCGAAGACGCACGTCAGGCCCGCGTCAGCTACAGGCGTGCGCCCCGCCTCTGCCGCGGAATCCTCCATGAACAGGGCTTCCAATCTCCCTCCGTTCGCTCGTGGCCTTCCGTCAGACGTGGAGCCGTTCCTGGGTGCCAACTTGGTACAACAGCCCATGCGCGAGTCCATTGGCTACGGCGCGATGGGGCCGGGTTCTGCACATGGTGGCTCTTCTATTGGCCAGCAGCAAACGCTGGTCAACATGATTGCGGATGCTGAACAAGCCAAGGAGGCTCGTCGTGGCGGTAGTTCGAAGATTTTCAGCAACAACAATACGTACGGTCAACGTCTTCCGACGATGACATCCCAGACTGCTCCGCAGATGGCTCCTCAGCAGATGCCAATGCAGCCGCAGCCGATCGGGCAGATGGGTCAAATGGGACAGATGGGCCCAATGGCTCAGATGGGACAGATGGGCTTCCAACCGCAACAGCCTATGATGGATCCTCAGATTCTGCAGCAGGCCTCTGCCCAGAACCAGACGAATGCCCAGATTGCCGCACTGACTCAAAGCATGCAACAACTGATCATGATCCATATGCAAGGCATTCAGCAGCAGCAACAGCCCATGCAGCAGCCCATGATGCAACAGATGATGCAGCAACCGATGATGCAACCGGCACAACAAAACAACTTCCTCTCTCCTAACCAGCGCCCGGTCTCGATGGGCAACCGCAACTCGGCTCCCACCGCTTCCCAGCATCAGCAGCGGACCAGATCCATGGTCAACATCAGCCCCATCGGATTGGGCGGTTTGTCCCCGCAGCAGCCTGGATCTCACCTCCAGGCTGGTTACGCTGCTTCTCTCGCGCCTTCGGAGCGCAGCAATGTTGGCAGATCTCCCCGCTACCGCCCTGTCAGCACGCCCCAGGATGGCAGCTCTACTGTCATGTCCAACTCCACCGTCCAGCCCATCCATGATGGAAAGCAGCGGATCAAGGTTAATGTCAAGCCTCCGCCGAAAAACATTCCACAGCTCGACAGTCCCAACGACGACGAAGACGAGGAAGGCTGGGGCGCCACGGCTACCAAGGCGAACAAATGGGGTTCTGCCAGAAACCACCAGGAAGAGCTCTCTGGTCTTGACATTCCCGCTTTCGAGTGAGGTGTCTCAACTCGATATCTCGACGACATAGTCTGATGATCCTATACGACGTTGCATCATTCCCCCAGTTTGTTTTCCTGCGCTCCAACTTGTTTGGCGGGCATTTATGAGCTATACCATAGCTTCAATTTCCTTACCTTTTGCTCCTCTGGGTTCAGATACCCCTTTCCGGGCCGTCTCTTCTACGGGGCCATGCATTACCGGAATTCCTTTCAGTTTGCACCACGTCGGGAGGTCTCTTTAGCGAGCGTATTGCATCGTCGGTTGCATCCACAAAAATAGGCTCGGGCGCTTTTCGCGCCAGTTTCCGAGCCCTAGCAGCGGTTCGCTTTGCCTTTGCTTTGCTTTGCTTTTGCGTTTGAGATACGCCCTTCTAATCTGCACAAAATCACGGCACGAGGCCCCTGTCTGCGGAGAAGCTTGTGAAGCTTTGCAACAGCGGAGCAGCTTGCACTTCCTTTCTTGATCTTACTTTTTTTTTCCTGGTCTTTTTTTTGCCGTGCCTACTCTACTACCAAGTCTCCTTTATTCTCTTTTGCTTTTCCTTATAGAAAACCCTAGGCGCGCGGACATGGTTTGCTGGAACTTTGCTATTTCAGGTGGCACAGTGGGGATCAACGAGCGACGGAGCTGGGCGTAGCTAATGGATGGGACATTGTAGCTACTAATGGAGGCGAAAACGGACAATGGGAAATCTTAACGAAAAAAGATATAAAAAAGGGCATGCCGTGTGTGTACTACTGAAAACAATGAGTGAGAGAGCAAAAGCACGGAATGTGGGCTTGCAGTGACGATTGTCGATTGCGTAAGGACAAGGGCGCCAATCGCACCCCCCTCCTCCCTTCCTTTCCCACAGCAGCAGCACACAAAGCCAAGCGAGAGCTCAAAGGGCGCTAGCGCAGCATTCTTCACGCAGAAAGAACCAAAAAGCAAGCAAGAAAAAGGCCTAAGCGGGCACCAAGCAGTGCGCTCCATGACCTTTTTTTTTTTTTTTTTATTTTTTAAGATGGCGGGAGGGTCACGGACTACCTTCCTCAGCCAGCAGCCGCCTAGGTACCTACCTAGGTACGACCTACCTTACCTTACCTTACAATCTGCCGCCTCGGGCGCCGCAGCCGAGTTGCGGCAGCGGTGCCGATGAACGGACACGAGGCCGCTGCCTGGCTGGTTGGGCCCCTGCCTTGGTAGGGAGTACCTACCTAGGTAATTTAACCACCCCCACGCTTGCACAAGCGAGCGCTAGGTAGGTAGGTTGCTGACAGGCACGCACGCATGCACGCACGGCGGCATTGGCATTGGCAGGAGTACTGTCAGCACTCCCGCACGCAGGCACGCTTTAGTTATTGCGCAAGTAAGCAGGCAAGCAAGTAAGTAAGCATGGAGGGAGGGAGGCGGTGCTGTGGCTGCTGCTGCTGCTGCGGTTGCGGGACGTACGGTGCGTACGGTGTGTGGTAGGTAGGTATGGTACGTACGGTACGCAAGGCAAGGTCATTAGTTTAGGTTATGGTACCTACTCCTATCGTCGGCTCACCGGCAAGCAAGCAAGCACGTGGACTGTCCAAGCTTCTTCTTCTCCTCCTTCTCCCTTTATTTTATTTTATGTACAATTATGTACAATAGTACCTAGGTAGGTTCTTAGGTTTGCTATGGAAGGTTCTTCGTCGGTTCCTTCCTCCGCTCCGCCTCCGTGCACGCTCGCGTACGGGCACCACAAGACAGCATGTCCAGCAAGCAGCAGGCGCAGCACCGAGCCTGCCCAAGGGAAAGCGACCGCTCCCGCCCTCCGCCCAACCGTCTCGCTGGCACAACCAACAGCGGCCCGCCTCTCTTGCCAGCTCGTCGTCGTCGTCGCCGTCGTGTGGGTAGTGGGTGTGGCGCGCGCGCGCCAAAAATAGATTAACTATCCACCAGCGCTAGCGACTCGCCCACTCGTCTATTTGCAAATTATACGTACAAACTAGCCAACTAGCCGCGATCTCGGCATAGGCCGGCGAATCCTCTCAGGCCCGAGATCTTTGTGGGTTTTGGGGTGAGGGTGTGATGGTGTGAAGTGTGAGTTGTGCGCGCCCTGAGTGCCCTGGGTGTTTGGGTGCGAGGGACGGTGGGTTTTGGGTTGTGGGCTTGGGCATTCTGGCATGGCTAGGCAAAGCTTTTTTTCTTTTGGAAGGGTTAGGGGTTGGGAGACGGGCATTGCGTTGAGGGCAGTGAGTTGTGAGGAGTGAGTGGACTGTGTGTGTGGGAGTGAGAGAGCAGAGCGTGTACAGTGCTTGCTTGTTTGCTTGCATGCTTTCTTTTTGGTGACGGGCATGCCAGTGCCAATGCCAATGCTTCATTTCCATTGCCCCTTCGCTCGCCTCTACATACTACCTTCGTCGCCCACCTCAACGGAGCACGTCGCGCCTCCGCTCCGCCGATAAATTGAGGCACAGAAAACCCTCATCCTATTGTATTTATGTAGATTGGCTCGAATCCTGCCGTCGATAGCACCTACATAGTTAACCGTCAAATAATTACCCCCTCATTCACCCACTCACCCATTATTCACCTAGGTGCTCAACAGCTAGCTAGCTAGCCAGCCAGCCAGCCTCCCCCTTACTCCCTCCTTGCTACCCCTCACCATCACCCACGCCCGCGCCGCAAGCAGCAGCAGCAGCAGCAGCAGACAGCGATAATTGGCAGCGGCAGGCGCCGTGGCTTTTGCCTATTGGCAGGCAAACGACGACTCGGACGGTCTTTGACGGCGAAGGCAGCGATGCTTGCGTGTGCGTGCATGGCGCGGACACGAATCACGGGCGCGCTGCTCAGGCACAGTACTCTACGGAGAGCCAGGGTCCAGCTGCGGCTGCAAGGTTGCTGCCAGCCTGCCGATGCGGGCGGCGTCAGCTGCGTCGCGGCTATGTATGTGGGATAATGGTGATGACGACGGCCGCCGCCCCGGCTGCCTGGGTCGCTCGAGTCACGTCGAGTCGAGGCTTTTCCAGCGTGTGATTAGTGTGGGTGAGCATGTTTTTCTTTGGCGCGGCGTGCCGGCGACGGCGTGGCTGGTTGGTTGACTGTCTGTGTAGGTAGGTAATAATGTCTTGCTTGACTCTTGACTGGACTGGACTGGTCTTGACTTTACTTGCGCCTGCTCGCACACGCGCTGTCACAATGGAGAGAGAGAGAGAAAGACGACGACGACGACGACGACGACAACGGCGTGAGAGAGGGCGTGTCGATTGTCCGTGTGTGTGTGTGTGTGTGTGTGTGTGTGATCATAGATGGGATGGCTGGGCTGATCTGCGCTGCACCTGCACGCCGGCCTGCGCCTGCCGCAGCCGGGGGAGCGCTGAAACGCGCCGCCGTTGCAGACACAGGCGAGAAACGCGCAATCGATGATTCACGTAGAGTAGAGTACGAGTTGCCCGCCGTCTTCATCTGGCAAAGTTGCAGGAACGTGAGCTTGGAGAGTGGAGGAGAGTGGAGAGAGAGGAGGACAGATGGATGGGCAGATGTGGAGCTGCGGTTCTACAGGGGGAGAGAGAGGGAGGAGTGCGAGCTCTCCTCGTCTCTCCCCGCTCCGTCGACTCGACATCGACATCGACATCGCCATCGCCACCATCGCTCGCCCGCTAGTCAGTTACTCCCTTCGCTCCCCCTGCGCCGCATAACATATTGCGCAACGACGGCCTTCCAGAACAAAGCGGGCACTCACAGACTACATCAAGCGGCCAGCCGACCGGCCGAAAGCGCAGGCAGGTTCAAAAACAAGCGGGTGGTCAGAGAGCGGGCACGGGGAGCCTTGCACAACTCTCCGCCCGGCTCGCTGCTGCTGCTCTGCTACCGTGGCCCGTAATCCGTAGCAGCGGAGCAAGAGTGGGAGGGCAGGGCGTTCGCTCGACTCGACAGCGGTTCGGCGGCGGGGCCGCGGGCGCGGCGGCCTGGCGGGCAGGCGGGCAGGCGGGCGGCGTTGGCGCCAACGCTGCCACCCACCCTCACCCTGCCCCCCTGCCATTGATTGCGCCGCCCGCCCTGCCGCGCGTGGGACGGGTCACGCCCGGCGGGCATTGAGAAAACAAAGCTTGGTGGTGGTCGTGTCGTTGATGACTCGGTCTTGTTTCTTTTTTTAATCTATGTACACTGTACCTCTGGCGTCTGTCTTGTTTGTCTTGTCTCGTCTTGTCTTGCCTTGCACATCCACCACACACATCCACATATCCACTTGCACATATTGCTTTGCTGGACCCGCCGTCGTTCAACTAATCGGTTACTTACGTGTACGGCTCTTAGGCGCGAGATCTTCGCTCGTTGGGCTGGCTGGTCGCCCTGTCTAGGTAGGTGACAACGACGTCGACGTCGGACCGTGTGAGATGGACATCCATCACTAGCATCAGCGCACACCGACCGGCTTGACGATGAAACAATAGACAACTACGGCGGCGGCCAGCAGCTGGTTGAGTGCTATTTTGAGCTGGCGGATACGGGGCGCAGCACCACGGATACGGGCGTAATGCCCTTTTTTCACCCATCTCTTTTTTTTTTTTTTTGGCTGTCTTCTGACGGCCCGGGGAATGTGTTAAGGTAGTGTGTGGCTGTGCTTTTCTTTTTTCTTTTTTT